>NC_056737.1:1094734593-1094784593 GCF_019279795.1 Protopterus annectens
ACTGGTCGGGGCACTTCTGGCTGCTGTTCTCCTTCTCTCTCTCTCTCTGCACTTCCTGAATGTCAGCGTTTCATAGTCTGTTTTAATAACACTGGTCGGGGCACTTCTGGCTGCTGTTCTCCTTCTCTCTCTGCACTTCCTGAATGTCAGCGTTTCATAGGCTGTTTTAATAACACTGGTCGGGGCACTTCTGGCTGCTGTTCTCCTTCTCTCTCTCTCTGCACTTCCTGAATGTCAGCGTTTCATAGGCTGTTTTAATAACACTGGTCGGGGCACTTCTGGCTGCTGTTCTCCTTCTCCTTCTTTGAAGTTCAGGTTTGACATACTTGTACAAAAATCTACAAGGGCTTCTGCACATTTTATAATAAATGTGATGCTAATACCTTGTTGGTCAGTACTTCACTTTCACATGATAGATCTGAGATTGAGTGACATCATTTGCATTCTGAGAGGTGCAGGTAGAAAGTTTTGAAATATGCATCACAAGGGTTTATAGTCTGTTCCTTCAACTTCTTTATTATAGATGTAATCAGGGGATTTTGCACGTCCGAACACTATGACTAATCTTTTTGTATCTGAGAATATTTTTTTTTGTGTATTGGTAAATGCTCACAGCATATAAGCAACTGGTCTATTACATTGCAGTATCACAGCTCTTATACCATTCTAATTGGTGTGTACTTGCAGTACAATTGGCTTACTCATGCAGTGAGGTTCTATGCACAGTAAATCCTTATGTCCTGAAAGTGTGACGAGTACATATGGAATTACCCCCCGCCAAAAAAAAACAAAAAACAAAAAAAAAAAAAAACGGTACGGCTCAATCTATTTATTGGTGAAATTTTTTTTGCAGTATAATACATTTATGTAACTGTTTACTAGATGCAAAATGTGGTAAAAGTCTTCAGAATAAGGCAGCAATAATGCTTTGCTCAATATAAAATAAACAGGGTAATTACAGGCAAAATACTGTAGCCAGTCTTGTATGTAAAGAAAGGAAAGATGATATTGTACTTTTTTAACTCACAAACCAAGTCAGTTTAGTCTTGTGAAAGGAAGATTGCCTTCCCAACCTTGTTGATTTCTTCAAAATTCGTCACTGAAGCAGTGCAAAATGGGATTGCACACAAAATACCCTCACCTGGACTGAGGTCTGTAGTACATCCCCATTGGTTGGTATATTACAAACTGGATAAATTAAATATAAACCCACGTACTGTATGCTTGATTGCAAACTGGCTGACTGATAGAACTCATATAGTAAGAGTGCATCCGTAGTGTGTACAGAGCTTACCTGTGGAGTCACATAGGGATATCTGTTGTTTATGTCCCACTTCAGCATTTACATCTATGATCTGCAAGCTAACAGTCCAGTCTATAGTTATATACATTTGCAAATTTTTTTTTTCATTTTTTTTCTTCAAAAACTTTTTAAAATTTATTTATTGGTGAACTTGACAAACCCACTTGAAATGTCAGTCACCTTTCATGGATGAACTGAGAACTGTTTAAAAAAAGGAGCAACCGCAATCGCAACCGCAAATACGGAAATAGAATTGGCATTAAGCCAGTACGGCACTTAGCGACTGTAAAATAAGGTTAACTCGATCTCACTGTTCATTCTTTCAGTCTTATACACACACACACCTTCTGGTTTTACACATCATACTACATCACTACATCATGCTTTCATGCAGGCATTCAGTCACACAAGATCACTGTCACGCAGTCTCTTCTACTTTCAAACACGCATTCATTTACACACATGGACAAACAAACGCAGCCAAAGACATACATACACACATGCACTGTTTTTTTCTAATGTTCTGGGCACTGTTACTGTGAAAGAGTACATCGCAACTGTAGAGCTTTATGAAGAATGACCATATTTTTTTACTCATACTTTTGGTGCATTCTTCAGACAATTGTCTTTTGATGTTAAATTAGTGGAAAATCATTCGCAGTTGACATCAGGAGATAATGACATACATTTGAAGTTCCGACATCATCATACCCTCCAGAAAATAAATGCTAATTCCAAACCTGTGTTATTCTACCAAGCTACTAAGTGTTGTAAACATAAATATTTAAAATGGGCACAGACTTTTTCATTGAAACAAAAATAAAAAAAAAACGTAGACACTGCCTGATTTCTGTGCTTGCAAAGCCTTCAGCCGCTGTACCAATGGCAATAGAAACGATCCTACAAGGTTGTTTTCAGTCCGTGTAGAAACAGGTCACTAAGGCAAGAGTTCCACAAAAATACGAAATGCTCCACAAGTCCGTGACCACAAGTTATCTAACAGCTGTTACCTCAGCAAGCAGGTATATAGCATACGTCACATTTTGGGAAGTGCCAAGGCAGGTGGAACTACTCATTGGACTATGTTGGAGGTACGTAATGGAGGAGACAAATTCCTGCAGAAACAATGCGATATACTGCAGGATGAATGGAAGGGGGGTGGGGTTACTAGCCCTACGCTACCGAAGGGGAGAAATAAAGAATACTTAAACTTTTTAATGCAGTTAGGGAACTGCGTGTGCCAGGGATGAATCTTTAAGGATAAAAGAAAACTCGGGGTTGCGTTTTTATGTAGGGGAGGGCGGAGTGTTCCTTTAAAGAAAATTAAAGAAAATAGTGGTAGTAGTAGTTACCTGGGAGTGAAAGCAGGTGGAAGGTGGGGTGGCAGTCTACAGAAGAAGTGTAAATGACTGCTGTAGGAGAATATACAGTAATATTTCTTAATGACAGAGGTATAAACTCACATATGTGAGTTTAGGGCGATTTGGACAGATCAGTGGTGCAGCAGTTTGCGGTATCACCTCACAGTAAGAGGTTCGCCGGTTCAATTCTCTGTAGGGTACCTTCTGTGTGGAGTGTGCATGTCCTCCCTATGTTCGTGTGGCTTTCCTCCTGGTGCTCTGGTTTCCTCCCACGTTACAAAGACATGCGTCTGGAGCATTTCTTCCCAGGCCTCTGCTGAAAATTGGCTCATTCCAAGTCGGACTTTCCTGGTAAACAAATGTTAAATCAATCAATCAATAAATCAATAAATAAGTAGGGTACAGAAAGGTTAAATGAAGGGAGTATAACTTTGAAGGCGAAGTTTAGGTTGAGTACGAGGAGGTGGTTAGCCTGGGTGGAGTGCATGAACACGACCGGTTATTTAGTAGGTGTTTCTTTAGTGATGTTTTGAAGGCATGCAGTGTGTCTACATGGCTTATTTTGAGTGGATTTGGTTCTAGATTTTTACTACCCAATTAGAGTATAGTGAGTCTCCTGTGCTGTTATTTGATTTTGTGATGGATAGAAAAGCTTTGTTGTTGGGTCATAGGACTCGATCAGTGGTATGCATAGCTCTCAACTTTCCATTTCTGAAATGAGGAACACTAGCCCTCATAATATGGAACAAATGGGCAAAATGAGGAACACATACAAACATCTTAGTAACAACTTGAACTAGGAAGGTCATACAATGGTTAAAATATGCTGGTTTTACTCATACAAAAGATCTTTTAATTAATTAATATGATTTTTTTCTATTTACCATGGATATCAGTTACAAAATCCTAACAATGAATGTGTGACAGAGCATTTCAATGTGAAACTTTGAAGAACATGAACTTTTTAAGAACCCAAATGAGGTACTTTCTTGTAATAAGGTACACTTGAGAGGTATGGTGGTACGGGATGTAGTATTTCTTTTAGAGATGGGCCTTTTTCTGAAGAGTTTGTTTGTGGGCTGTAATAAGTTGATGGTAGTTGAAGTGAGTTTTTTTTTAGGTTCTAGCCAGTTAAAGCTTTTTAGTGCTATGCAATGGTGGTTTCTTTGAGGATTATTTGTAGCACATTTTGCAGTTTTGTTATAGGCTGTCTCCAGTTTATTTTTGATGGTTAAATTAAGATTTGTAAAAATGTGTGAGGCATAGAGTAGGGATGCACGTGCTTGTGCTATGTTTTTTCTGGAGTTGTTAGTGAGGAATTTCCTAGTCATGTAGAGGAATCCTAGTTTCCAGGTTTTTTCTGATGGCTAGAATTAGGAGTTGGTCTTATCTGGGATTATTATCGAGCATTACTCCAAGGGGGTTTGTCTGTGGGACATATTCCATTTTTGTTATGTTAGCTGATAGGATATGAGAACATTGTTTTTGGTTTGAGTAGTGTCTAGGGGTGAAAAACATCAGTTGTGTTTTTTTAGCATTGAAGAGCAAGTCTGAGCTAGCGAGAAAGGCCTTTTGGGTGTTTTCTTGCAGGGAGGCTAGTGTTCTGGCTGAGCAGATGAGCGTGGCATCATCTGCATGTTGTACCAGGGTAATTCACTTAGTGTCAAAATGTAGATTATTGATAAAGATATTGAAAAGTAGGGGGTGCTAGAATTGATCCCTGAAGGACACTGACTGTGACTGTGAGGAAATCAGAAAAGTCTTGTTGACATTTCATGGCTTGTTTCTTATTGGTTAAGTAGCCGTGGAACCAGGTTAGTGATGGAGTATTGAGGCCTAGATAATCTAGTTCCTCTAGGAGTTTCTGGTATGAGAAAATACTGAGTGCTTTGAATGGGTCTAGGAAGACTGCTGGGACAAGGTTACCATTGTTTTAGAGCTGATTAACTGTGTTTGTAAAGTTTAAACAGGCAGTAGTGGTGCCATGATTAGGCTGAAAGTCATGTTGAGTTAAGGAGAGTAGGTTATGGTTGGTGAGGTATTTGTGCAACTCGGTGTGGATACGTTTGTTTAATATCTTGAATAGGGGTGAGAGGATAACTATTGGACAGCAGTTACTGTATAATGAACTTCAACACAGAAACATGGCAGGCAATAAACATAAAATGGAAGTGTGTTTAATAAAACAAAAGAGGTAAGCGCTTTCACACCTTTCAGTGCT
The DNA here is from genome assembly GCF_019279795.1 of Protopterus annectens. Taxonomy (NCBI): domain Eukaryota; kingdom Metazoa; phylum Chordata; order Ceratodontiformes; family Protopteridae; genus Protopterus; species Protopterus annectens. The sequence goes on from NC_056737.1 coordinate 1,094,739,479, forward strand.
TCTTTAGACCAGTCAGAAAAGAAAACACTACAACAATATATATCATAAGAACAATTAACACCCAACCAATAAAAATACAGACCATTGAAAGGTGGGGAAGATCCCTGGATTTTAAAACAGGCTTCAAAGCAACCTTTTCATTCAATCCAAGGAATTTATCTGCCTGTAAACTAATTATCCGCAACAATTCCCTTCTCTCTGTATAATTCCTGAAATCACCTTGAAGTGGACTTTCTTTAACAATTTCTACTACATTAAACCTAAAACTATGTGTGGGACCACATTCTAACATATGTTTAGCTAAAGCAATTCTAGTGTCTCCCATCCGAGTGTTATAAAGATGCTCCCTCATCCCTTCAAAAAGGGGCCATTAGTCTTCCCCATATAAAAACTCTTGCATGTTATGCAAGAGGCCAGGTAAACTATATTGGCTGCATGGCAATCTGCCAGTGCTCTAAACTTCATATGAAACATTAGTAATGGGATGAACAAATATATTAGATGCATTAATATACATACAAAAATTGCACCTATAACTTCTCCTAGAACCCCACTTGCCATGATTGACAGTAGTAGAAGTATGATTCGTCCTAAAACACAACTGCCTTCTTAAAGATTTCTTGTTCTTATACCTAATCCAAGGCCTATCCCCTACCACATTCCCTATCAAACCATCTCTTTGAAGGATAGGTCAGTTGGTACTGATTAGTTTACGTACCACCTCAATATCACTTGTATAATATAATGTATTGGGTACTGTGTTACGTCCAGTAACCCCAGGTCCACAGATGGTTACATTACTTCCCCTATTCCTGTGAGCTTCAGAGGAATGACCTTCAGAAAAGTAGGGTTTTGCCCTATCAACTCTGCAATTCAATGCTTCCTTACAGGCATCGTCTATCTCTTTGGGTTTATATCCTCTCTCCCTAAATTCAGTTCTCAAAGTAGATAGATCTTTATAAACCCCCTCATCCTGGTTATTCAACCTAGACATACGTAGGGTCTGACTCTTCAAGATATTTTTATAAATATAAGCTGGATGCATACTTTGTCGTTGTAAAACTACACTACGCCTACAGGATTTCCTATACAAACGTGTAATTAAATACCCACTGCCATCCTTTACAATGCGTACATCAAGAATATCTATCGAATCCAAGGAATGATGACCTGTAAATCTTAAAAAGGAAGTGGTGGTATGAAAATATTCTAAAAATTTTTGCAAGTGTGTATCGGATCCTCCCCACAACAAAAATATGTCATCCACAAACCTTCTATAAAATAAAACATACTCCATGAAAGTATTCCCTTGAAAAATAAATTGATGTTCCCAAAAGACTAAAACCATGTTGGTGTAGCTATTGGCAGATGACATGCCCATATCTATGCCCTCTGTGTAAACATGGATCCCTCATTCATAAATACGTTATTTTCCAATGCAATCTCTAGAAACAAGAATAGCAGATCTGTCTGCTGTGAACCAAATGTGCTGTGCTGAGTTAGAAAAGCTTTAGTCATTTCTATACCCTTTGAATTAGGAATCACTGTAAAAAGTGATTCCACATCCAGGGTTACCAAATAGCAATCTTTCAAAGTTCTACTCTCCCTAGAAAAAGTATATAAATCTTGTAAAAACTGTTTAGTATCCTTGAGGACAGTTTGTATTCCATTTAAGACTGGTCTGAGATGTTTCTCTACATATGTAGAGAATGACTGAGTAAGCCACCCTCTCCCAGAGACTATAGGCCTAAATGGGGGTTGAAAGGGATCCTTATGCACTTTAGGCACCCTTGAAAAAATGGAATAACAGGATGTTCAACAGTTAAATAGCGAGACATATCAAATGCTATTAGATTACTACACAAGCAATTGTGTATAAAGGAACACAAACAGAGTTTTTCAGTCATGTAATATAATCATCAGAAATCAACTCATAAACTGTTCTGTCTGATAACATTGTAATAATCTTATCTTTATAACAGGAATAGTCAAGGACAACCAGAGCCCCTCCCTTATCCGCTGGTTTGATAACTATGTCCATGTCTTTCCGCAACTTGAATAATGCCTCTTTTTCAGAATAAGTCAAATTATAAAAATTGTTCTTAGTCTTATCAGTTCCATGATAAATTTTAAACAACTCCATCTCACATTTCCTACAAAAACTCTCTAAAACCGGATTCAATGCCATTTGAAAAGTACTATGTTTACAAAAATTATGTGGACCAGATTCAGATTCAGCAGAAAAAATTGTTTTCAACATAACATTTCTCGCAAACGACCTCAGCAATGACGTCAGTAAAATCCACTGTCTGTGCCAGTATAAAAGACAGACTGTGTTCCAACAAGCTTATTTTAGTAGGTGTCAAGCATTTACTAGAAATATTCATAACTATGGACTTTTCACTCGCTGTAGAAACCGTTTCATTGTGGATGACTGAACCACCTTGGTAGATTGTCTCCTTCGCTTCCTCCCCCTGCTGAGTGATCTTCCCTTGTCTGCTGCATCTGTTCACCTGATTGGTAAAGGAAGGGGAAGAGTTGGAAAATTCTGCAGTTGCTTAGGTGGGTAGAATCTTCACCTATAAGTAGGGGTATGATGTATGAAATTTTCCAGATGTTGGGGACGTAGTTTTCTTTTATGGCTCTATTGATAAGTATGAAGACTGTGACTGCCAGAACTTCTGTTGCTGTTTTGAGGTACTCTGCTGGTAATTTGTCAACTTCCAAAGTGGTTGGTTTAATTTTTAGTAGGTATTTTTAAGTTTGTTGTTGGTAGTGGGATGTGGAATAGTGAAGGCTGAGGTGGAGTTTTGTTTGGTTAGTGATAAGACAGCATTTACAAAGTGGGTGTTGAATTGAGTTACTGTATTACCCGGGTATTTAAGAGGTAATGGTGGGTTGGGGGGTAGAAGATTACCCCGGGCTGAGCAGTGACTTTAAGGACTGCCAGAACAGTTTGGGGTTATTTTGTTGGGTATTTATGTAGGTTTGTGAAATGTTCTTTCTTGTCATAAAGTATTTGTTTTTTTGTGAGATTTCTGAGATATCTATAATTCTTTAATGTTAATTAAGTTCTATTTTTTGTATATGTTTTCCAGGCTCGGTGTCTATTTAATAGTAGTTGCTTGGTAGTCTTTGTTAGTCAGGGTTTTAGATTGGATTTGACTATTTTGCTTTCGAGTGGGGCCTGCTTATTTGGGATGGTTAGGAAGATATGATTAAAATGAGAAATTGCTTCATCTGGGGATAATGCTTTTAGAAGGCAGTTCCAGTTGTATTGCTTTAGAATTGTTATAAAGGGTTCACGGTTGAAATTCTGCAGATTATGGACTTGTTTGCAAGTTACTTGCTTGTGAAAGTTTAGCTGGTCTGATAGTGTAGCTGGATTGATGGTCACTAATACTGTCTGGTAAGGCTCTGGTGGCATTGATGTTTTAGGGCTTATTTGAAAGACTCCTGTCTAGTGTGGTTTCTTTGCTAGATGTTTTGTGGGCCCCAGTAGTGACGTTTAATAGTTGTGAAAATCCAAATATGTTTAGGTCAGGTGATGTATTTGTTACTTGTTTCCAGTCAATGTTTACTCCATCTAAGATCATGGTCTCTTTTCTATATTGTGATACAGCCAGTGAAGGACTTGTTTACAGTGTATAGTCTTACTACTCAGATTGAATTATTGTTGTTGAGTTTGAGTTGGGTAATGAGAATTTCAGCGTTTTGAAATTTGGAGGTAGTTTGCAGATGTTGCATTACTTCTCAGGTGGTTTTAAAAATTATTGCTACTCCGCCTCCTATTTTTGTTACTCTGTCTGACCTGATTATGTTTTATCCAGGGGTGAGTATTTCATTACTAGTTATTTCTGGCTTTGGCCAGGTTTTTGTAGCTATATGTATGTCAGGGTTATAGTGTGAGAGGGTTGAGTGGAGGTCATGGGACTTGTTGCATATGTAAAATGCAAAAAGGTGAAACTGAAACACCAGCAGCTCGCGAATACTTTTATTAACGCTAATCAGATTAAACAAGTTTTCGTCCACCACAGCAGACTTCTTCAGACTATCTGAAGAAGTCTGCTGTGGTGGACGAAAACTTGTTTAATCTGATTAGCGTTAATAAAAGTATTCTCGAGCTGCTGGAGTTTCCGTTTCACCTTTTTGCATTTTACTGGTACTTATTTGGTGAAATTCCTCTGTTTTGTTTTGATAACTTGCTGCATATGCTTTGAAAATTTATGATTAAGAGAAATAGGCTGTGAAATGAGTTGTGGTTTGGAACAGTTGTGAGGTTCTGAGGGGGTGTGCTGGTTATGACTATATATTTTGGTGTTTGGGCCAGGGTTGGGGTGGATGTCCCCACTTTGGACCAGCTTAGTTGTGATATGCAGATATGTGTAGAAAAATGCTGCCCTTTTATGTGTATGTAGGTAGGCGGAGAATGATGACTTAATAAGCTTTAAGTCTTTAAAGGTGCGTATGTTTATTAGGGTTGTATATTACTTTGTGAAAACTCAAATGAGTGAATGCACATTTGTCGAACACATATTCAGCAAAAACAATATTCATCAAACAGTGTTTTAAGCGAAAAGTTTCCTAGGGCAAACTGATGGCTGTCCGCCCTAGCAACAGCAGCAACCATAAACAAAACCATAAAACTTAACACTCACACAAGTGTGGGGCTATGCCCCCACACCCCCTAACTAAATATACCAACTCCAGTATCACACTACAGTGGAGAAAAAGGGCAAATTCCAGATGGTGGCCAACCATCAGTTTGCCCTAGGAAACTTTTCACTTAAAACGATGTTCCATGAATAGTGTTTTCACTGAATAGGTGTTTGACAAATGAGCGTTTGCTCATTTGAGTTTCAAGAAAATGATATACACCTGCTTATTAGTGAGTGTGGATGCAGTTTGGGAGATATGGTTGAAAAATGTGTTAGAAGACTGTTGTGGTTGTGGATTTGTGGGAGAGAAACTGGGTGGATGTAAGTGCGATTGTAAGGCTGTGATGTTTGTGTGAGAAGGGTGAGTAGTGTTATGGTGACTGCAAAAGAATGTTTTGCTCATGAAAATAATGTAAGCTATTTCATGTACTTCATGATAGTGGGAGTAGTGTTTGTTGTAGTGTAGGATTGCTAGGTTATTGTGTAGTGTGTGTTTAGAGTGATTAGGGTGTATGATTGAAGGCTGCAAGAGTATTAGGGTAGAGGTCTTAATAGGGATGGAGGATAGGGAAAGTGTTGCTAGATACTGTTACTGGTTAATTGTGAGAAGTAGGCATGGGTTGGGAAGTATAAGTGTAGGTGTAGTGATGCTGGATCTGAACTGGGGCTAGGATAGAGGAACATAGTGGAGCTTGAGTAGATCAAGGGTGGGATAGAGCAGAGCCCACACAGAGTATTGTATTCTCAAAAGAAGCAATCTGTGGATCTGCATTTAGAAGTAAGGCGAGCTTATTAAGTCAATATTACAGAGATTAATCTATATTCGAAAGACATGCGTAGAATGGGCATGCCTTCGTTGAAGGTTGGGTGTCGAGCTGGCACCTCAGCACCCGTAAAAAAAAAAAAAAATCTACTGCCAATCATTAGCGGACCGGAGTTCCGCAGTGGCAACTCCTAACCAGGAAAAACTGAAAGAAGAACAACAAAGGTTAATCTACCACAAGCAAAGTATACTTTGTGCCAGTATTTCTGATAGTACAGAAAACAGCAGCTGACTGTACTGTGTTAATCAGTGTATTGAGATAAACTGTCTTACTAAGCTTGATTTAAGTGAGGAGGCTGACCTGTTAGGGACTGTATCACAAGTGTATATTTTTTTAGACTTTCCACCCAGCATAAGATGTTGCTGTTAGAAATAGGGTGCTTAAGTAAAATAATTTCCTTGTATTTATTTGCAGGATATGCTATTATTAGGTAAGTAACTATTGGGTGGAAGAAAATATCAATTTAGTTTTAGTGGAAGGGGCGGCTGGAACCTCCTAGTAGTGTGCATACTGTAAGATAGCTGGATACATTAAATAGAGGATACCTCAGTAGTTTATGATGATGAGTTGAACATTAATCATACTTTAAATGTTCTTTTTCACTGTGGGTTCTTGGTTGCAGATGATGGGTCTCACCATGTGCATTGGTAAAGTTTTCAGGAAGGTGGATGGTGATGCACCATTTAAATATTTAGTTTTACTGTTTACAGTTTTAAGTGTGCACACTACTGCAGAACACCGTGGAGGGGCTGAAAACTGGGCTAGATTTACTCCACAGCTAAATAATAATACACATGACAACATGGCATTGTAGCCATGACATGTTACAAAAGTAAAAATATTCTGGTGAAATATAGGGAATTTTTTACTTCTGTTTTAGTGACAACTCAAAGCAGTATTAATGTAGTATTTTAGGGCCTTACTGTTCTTGACATATTGAAAGCAGTATTAATGTAGTATTTTAGGGCATTACTGTACTTGACATATTGAATGGAGGTTCCCACAGTACTAAAGAAAAAAGAACATAATGCAGCATGTCAGACTGTAGCAGTAAATGCATATGAGCTATTGTCACGCATGCTTGTCTTGGGAAGGCTATATCACTGTCATCTTTAAGATTTCATAATGATAATTTGAGGTAATAACAACTGGGTATTCAGCTACAAAACATGCATACAACTCCAGCTCTGATGTCAGAGGTTGTAAAACAGCACACTGCTAAATTTTAACCCATACCTTTAGCCACTTGAAACAGCACTGTAGCCACGGTATATTACAACTGGAAAAATATATTTGTCATACGAAATAGTGAGAATGTTCACTTCTGATGTACTGACAACTCACTAAAGAAGTATTTTTATGTAAAAACTGTGTGCAGCATACTGAGCAGAAGTTCACCGCAGTACCCAAAATGAGAACAGTATAATGCAAAATATCAGACCATGGCATTAAAGGTGCTGAGATAGTTTTGAAAGACTAATGGCCCCTTTTTTTGAAAGGATGAGGGAGCATCTTTATAACACTCGGATGGGAGACACTAGAATTGCTTTAGCTAAACATATGTTAGAATGTGGTCCAACACATAGTTTTAGGTTTAATGTAGTATAAATTGTTAAAGAAAGTGCACTTCAAGGTGTCTCATATTGCATTATGAACATTTCAAGTAATAACAGTAATGTAGTTAGCTACAAAACAAAGCTGTGGCTGCAGTTCTGTCCTATGAGCATTTAGTGCAGCACACCTTTGAAATTTGACTCCATGCCTTTAACCACTTGAAAGTATGGTACAGTAGTCATGCCATGATACAACTGAAAGAAATATACTCTCCACGTGAAATATAGTGGATTTTCATACCTGGTATAATGTAAACTCAGTAAAGAAGTACTTTAGGCAGTTACTGTACTCAGCATTCTGAGCGGAAGTTTACCAGATCACCCGCAATGAAAATGAAATATAGTGCAAAATGTAAGGCTGTGGTAGGTAATGCACATAAACTAAAGCCACTATTGCCTGTCTTTGAATGGTTATAGCTTTGTCCACCTTGGAGAATTAATTACAAATGTTTTATGCAATAACATGATATTCAGCTAAAAAACACATAAGACATAATTCTAATCTTAGAACTTCCATTGCAGAACATCTATAAATTTGATTTTACAGAGTTAATCCACATAAAAGCATGGCAGTGTAATCATGGTAAGTTATAAATTAAGAAAATAATAAATATATATACTTTATTTCTGACATAAAGAGAACTCAGGACACATATATATTCTAAACATAATGCTTGGTTTCCCGTTGTTGGATGTGGTCTATATTCTAAACATAAGTTTACTCAGTCTTTTGTGTAATCCCTGGGGGAAACCAAGCATAGTAATGCTGGACTGTGACAATAAAAGCCCTTTGAAATGTTGCGTTTTCTATCTGTGTGTGTGTGTATATATATATATATATATATATATATATATATATATATATATATATATATATATATATGTGTGTGTGTGTGTGTGTGTGTGTGTGTGGGTATATATATATATATATATATATATATATATATATATAGATATATATAGATATATATATATGTGTGTGCGTGTGTGTGTGTATGGGTATATGTATATATATATATATATATATATATAAAATAGATGTCAGGGTATATATATATATATATATATATATATATATATATATATATATATATATATATATAAAAACAGATGTCAGCCACCCCCTTCAAAGGCAGTTCACAATAAAAAAATTTGCGGCTAGTAATATGATACTTATGTAAAAAACACATAACTGCTGTGTCCTAGTGAAATGTGCTCCTTCTGAGTAGACTATCTCTGACGTTGAAAAAAATTGCATAAGTATAATGACTATGGTGCTTTTTGACAAATGCTGTTTCCCCAAACAAACAAATCAGTAATCATTCAGAGGTGATCCTACAACTGCTGTTTGCTGTCATGCATCACCTGCCCTAAAAAATGCTATCTATATTCTGTATACTCCTAATCTTTCATTTAGAAAAAAAAACACACACACACATTAGCCACAACAGCATATTTTAGCTTGCTGCTGTTAGATACATACACCAACCCCGCGCCTCTGAGCAAGTCATCGAATTGTTGTTCAACACTAATCATTTAATCACCCTGTACTTTCACATGCAGCATGCCTCCTCACACCCTCCTCCAAATGACTTCCACGTTTTGTGTATACCTTTCATATTTGGTTGTTATGAGAGTGAGAGAAACAGTGACCACAGTAATTTATTTCATTCTCTCTTTTTTGATGCACATACACCTCTCCTCCAGATTAGTCATATCAGTGATTATTTTGCAGGAGTCATATAACTTCCCTTTGCTTTCATCCACAGACTGCTCCCCCCCAACATATAGCCACTACTGATAATCACCTCTCTTGATAGTAAAATTACAGAAACATTAAATGTCTAAAAGAAGTAAATTAGATATTTGGGTCACCACTAGCTTATTCATTCCTAAAAGTGTTCACATTGTCTGTACACTGTTTGTCCCTCAGCCCTTTTAACACAAAAGAAGTACTAAATCACAACATTTTTAAACACCTTTATTGAATTATCACGTGTGATATAGGCAAATTTACATTTATGCAAAAGTAATCAAACTGTATTAACAAATTAATATTATACTTCACATATATTGCTATGTACACTATATCCTAAGCAACATTACATAAATTATTCAATTCCTGCTCTTTTTTAAACAAGAAACATCTTTATTAAACCATCACTTATGACATAAGCAATCATACATTTCTATAAATGAAAACAAACCACACCGACACAATTCTAGTTACAAGCATTTTATATCACAAACTGTACTGACACACTCCCACATGCAAACATTATACATCACTTATAATCTACCCAATCACTTTGTCAAACATTATATAGCTCATTTAAGTCCTGCCTTCTTTTAAACCTCATTCTTCCTCCCCTGTATGTGCTGTTCCCACAGTTCCAATTTTCCTATGTACCCTTTTCTAATGATCTCAATTCCAGTTGTTTTATCTTTGTTACTATATTCCCTACTTGTAATATAGTTGGTTTACATTTTGATTTTCATTTTCTAACAATTGCTTTTTTGGCAGCCACCATAATTAGACATAACAAGGTCTTACAATGTTTAGGCAATTCCGATTCTGTATCATAGCTCAGAATAGCATCTCCCTCATCACACCAATCTGCCCACACAGCATCTCCAACAGTGCATCCCGCAGGGAATGCTTAAAGTCTGAAAACCCACCGCACTACTCCCAGAAAACATGCTGACAAGTACCTCTTTCCTCCCGCTCACACCAACATTTGCTGTCTACCTCATCGCTCGTCTTGTACATATTAAAAGTTGATGAGACTTGAGTGTTCGTTTAAGTAGTTTATTGCATACAAATACATCAGGATGAATGGCAGGAACATTCTAATAACACCAAGTAATGTTGACCATTCCACTCGAAGATATCAGTGGCTACTGTTGACCAAGTTAGTTCAGGAATCTGGCTTAACTGAAGTGGTTCTTTTTGTTGATGCAGCTTTGTACTATTACATACTGAACAAGATGAAAGTACTTCCTCAATATCTCTTGACATAGAAGGCCAAAATACTAGTCCTCTCGCCCTTCTTTTGGTAGAGTCAGTTCCTGGGTGACCACAATGCAAGATTTTAATATAGTCTTGTTGCAAGGATTTTGGAAGAATCACTTTTGGACCTTTCATGATGATACCATTATCTGACAAAATCTCATCTCTGTGTGGAAAATACTGCTGGACATCTACTGGTAAACAAGATTGCTTCAAAGGCCATCCTCGACTGATAAAGAGGTTGAGCTTCTGGAGAATTGGATCAGAAGCTGTGTGAGTTTTGAGTTCATTAAGACATGTGGAAGAAAAATTTCTCACTTCCATGACCTCAAACTCAAGTTGCTCATTTTTATGCTGCTCTGCGGTCTTTTTAGGTGATCTGGATAAGGTATCAGCAAGCTAGAGAAGTTTGCCTTTTGTGTAAACAAGACAGAAATTGTACTTTTGCAATTTGAACATCATGTGTTGCAATCTGGCAGGAGCTGCATGCATAGCCTTTCTCAAAATAGTGACTAGAGGTTGGTGGTCAGTTTCAATCTGGATATGTTGGTCATAAATATAATCTTGGAACTTTGAACATGCAAACACAATTGCCAAAATCTCCTTCTTAATCTGGGCATATTGCATCTTGGTTTGGGTAAGAGTTCTCGATGCATAGGCTACTGATCTACCCTCTTGAAGAATGACTGGACCAAGACCAAACTTAGAAGCATCACAGGAAAGAGTAACTAGTTTGTGAATATCATAATAGCTTAGAGTTGGTGGATTGGCAATTTTGTGTTTCAGGACATCAAATACTCCTTGGTGTTGCTCTGACTATGACCAAATTACGTCTCTGTGTGTCAGCTCTCTTAACGGTGCTGAAAGTTGGCTTAAATCTGGAATAAACTTGCCTAGATAGTTGACCATGCCAAGGAAATGTTGTAGGGCTTGAACATTGTCTGGAGCTGGCATCTCAGGAATTGCTGTTTGCTTGGAAGGATCTAGTCATAAGCCTGAACTGGTAAACAAATGACCAACATATGGAACTTTTTGTAGCCTGAATTTACACTTTTAGGGATTCAGTTTAAGATTCACTTCACGTGCTCTTTCCATAACTTTCTTGAGGTTTCTATCATGTTCACCTTCACCGTTGCCGCCTACTAGTATATCATCTACTATAATAGCACATGGATAGCCATAAAAAAATTGCTCCATCGCATGCTGAAATACTTCACTGGCAGAATTTATTCCAAATGGCATTCTCAGAAATCTGTATCTCTCAAATGGTGTACCGAATGTGGTTATGAAAGAAGATTTTTGGTCAAGCAAAATTTGCCAAAATGAACTCTTTGCATCTAAGACAGAAAAAACAGTGACATTTGTCATGAGGGCAGCAACCTCCTCCACTGTCGCATTGGATGCTGAGGCCTTTTTAATGCTTTGTTCAAATCTCTTGGATCAATACATATTCTGATATCATCTGAGCTTTTCTTATGAGCTACTACCATGGAAGATACCCTTTCAGTAGGTTCTTCTTCTAGAGAAATTACTCCTAACTGCACCATTTTGTCTAGCTCGGCCTTGACTCTGTTCTGCATAGTTGCTGGAAATTTCCATTCTGGTCTGATTACTGGGCTGACCTCTGGGAGTTCAGGTTTACATGGTGGACCTCTTTATTAAATGAAAGCAGTCCCATTTTCATGCTGTCTGTGAGGCCTAATAATGACTGCATGTGTCTCTTGACTTTATAAAACTGCAAATTACAGCTGTTCCCAGCAGAGTAAAATGAAAACACTACTGAGCCTTTGGTTTGAATCTCTTCACCACCATAAGCAACAAGTTTCGCACACTTTGTCAAATCAAGTTGTTCTGCAGCTTTTATGCTAGCAAACATTTCTGCTGACATAACATTGCACTTTGAGCCAGTATCTACTTTGAGCTCTTCAGGACTCCCATTAATCCGAATAGTACAAAAGATTTCGTTCTTTGCCTATAAATCTACTGCACTGACTGTTTCACCAAGCACAGACACACCATCACCATAAAAAGTAGGGTCACGACTTTCTAATGCCCTTTTTTAATAAAAAGAATGTGCCTTATTTGATGTACAAAATCTATTGAAATTATTCCACTTATTGCAAGAGTGGCACTGCTGACCAAAAGCTAAACACTTTTCTCAGTTGGGCTCATGATTACCACCACAGTTATGACAGTTGACTATGAGGTTTGCTATGAGTTTTGCTGAGTCACCCTTGTGCTTTGATGTGTGCACCTTAGGCCTTACTGAAGTAGCCCTGGGTTTTGGTGAAGCTGCCCAGGGCTTTGTTGAAGTGACCACACCCTTAGGCCTATATCTGTTAATATTATGCTGCATACTATCTACATTAACTGTGGAAGGTATTGGAAGGCTTACTCTCTCATTTGTAAGCATGCCTGTGTACCTTTCTGTAAGCATGTATGTCTAACAAATCCCATTGGCCTTATTCAATGTCAAATCACTGTCTCAAAGTAAACTCTTTCTCATCATGTCATTATTAACACCACACACAAGCCTGCCTTTTATTATCTCATCTCTTAAATCACCAAATCTGCACATTTTAGCCTTATTTCTCAAGCTGGTTATATATGCTGCAAAAGTTTCACCAAGCTTTTGATCTCTTGTGTAAAATAAGTGCCTTTCCATTGTAATATTTATTTGGGGGTTACACATTTTTTGAATTTATGTTTTAGCACTCAGGATCTTCCTGCGTTTCAGCCGGTACCACAATATGGCAGTTTTCCCCCTCCCCTGCAAACACAGCAAGTGCATACACAAATAGATGCCCTCTTTCAATGGCCTTTGAAGCAGCTAAATTAAGCAGAATAAATGCCTTTGTATGTGCATCTTTGTCAGAAAAAGCAACCTGTATGGAAATATCGTATTCCTGCTCAAACACACTCTAATTTTCTGCAGTATTGTTATCAAACACAAGTGGTGTGGGTCTGTGAAATCCTTCTGCCATGCCCACAGATTACAGTAAAACACAATGCAGTCTTGACCCTTAATTATGTACAAACATGCACACATACCAGGTACTTGTAATAATATTCAAATGCACAAGAAACTCTTCAAAAGACTGTACTCTGCTAAATATTCTTTGAAATAACTGTACTTTGCAAAATAACTGCACTGTAATACTGCATACACTTGCCAACACTTTGCACACTTCTGATATTGTGAATAGCTTTAGTTAATGCAAAAAAGTAGTACATAGTGAAAAAATTTGGTCGCTTTTTCTTTTTCGTACATTTTGTGTGATTCGGATATTGTTTCAAATGTTTTCATAATTATTTTGAATATTTTTATTAATATGTCACAGTTTTGGATATTTTGTTTAATAAGAAATTTGTTTTGAACATTCTGAGTGCTTTGTTTTATATTTGTAGTGAAATAAATGATTTAAGTGAGTTTTAGTACCTGGAATTTGTTTCTGACCTGTTTGCGAGTCATTTGAGCAGTTTGGATAATCCACTTGTGTATATTCCTCCACTTCTAACTGGTCGCCTCATGGTCATGACTCTGGATCCCATTCTGACACCATGTTGCTCGCCTTGTACAGATTAAGAAGACAATGAGGCTGTGTGTTTGTTTAAGTAGTATATTGCATACAAACACATCAGGATGGATGGCAGGAACATTATACTTTAACTGACTGACTACATGCCTGCATTCTCTCACTCTGGCTGATCACTCAGAATGGCACTTCTGCTTGCACGTGCTCAGTACTTATATGCACATGCCCACTGACTGAAATGCATCTTAAACATATATTACCCACTCTGATCTATATACCTGAGGAAAAAAACTCTGGAGTCTACTTGGGATATAAAAATATTTATGTAAACATTTCCAGGCAAAAATCCTAAATCTTCTATATTGTGTTGCATATTTGGGAGGCATACATATATCCTCCCATTGTTTCTTTGTGAATTGCTTATCAAATCTCTCCTCCCAATCCTTTCTAACCTTCTCTGATTGATTCTTCTAGTTATGCAATATTTTATATGCTCTACTAATTATTTGTTTTTTTAATGGCAACTTCTGTTCTAGATTCTACAAAAAACTCTACCAGTGCTGGTCTTTCGTTTAGCCCTCCCCCCAATTTCTTTCTCTTTGCCTATACTCTGATATTAATCCTTGATACGGAAGGCAATCTAACCTGCAGTCCAAATAAATTCTTGGCCTCTTCCCATTCTATTACTTTTCCTTCTACCAATACCTTGGTTTTTTTGCCAGTTTTCTCTAATAAATTCCAGCCCCCTCTTGCCTGTTGTCTATATCGCTAATTGCACTCATCCCTATAGGCAGAATCTCCTTTCGCCTATCGTGTGTTGGCTTAGTTCTTAGAATACTTTCTGCTACTTTATGGATATAATGTTCTGTATGATTATTGTTATTCTCCTTAAAGGTTTGCATCTAACATCCCAGTCTGTCCTTGTTTCTTGAGCTTCCCCCATTTCAACATCATCCCTTTCCACTTTGAATTATAGTTTTCTGGTTGTGCTATGTATAAGAGCCTTAACTACTAAATCACAACATCGATGATAAAATGTCACATTCAGTACTGTGTCTCACTGCCACACAAAGAATATCACATCACATCAGTGGTACCATAATATCATATTCACATGTGGAAACATCAACACAAAATGCAGAATGGAAAGAAAATATGTGAGACAGAGTTAGGATTGAATGTGGTATTATACCAACAGTAGTGTGGGTACTGTAGTCTGGTGTTGTGTGTGGAATTATTGCTCCTGCTACTGTTAGAATTGTCTGGGTATCCTTCTTCCACAAAGTCTTCATTTCAGCCTGCAAATCCTGGTATTTTATGACTTTGTGTCTCTCAGTATGTAAGACACTAGTTACTGGGTGTAGCAATTTCAATGATCAATGCTACGTTTGTCTTCTTTTCGTGGACTACTGTATCTGGTTTTCTCGCATCTGTTTTCTGAACTGTTGGTAATGGGTGATCCCATGTGATGTACACTTCATCATTCTCTATAATACTTTGTGGCTCATGTTTCCAATGCTTCTCGGCTATTTCAGTATTATAATGTTTGCACAATCCCCAGTGCAACAGTCTTTCCACATTATTGTGCCTTTCAGTTTACAGTCCTTCTGCCATTAGTATATCACAACCAGCAACAAGATGTACAACTGTTTCCAGTTCTTTTTGTTTGAGGAGTTTAGTGTACTGCAACTATATTTCTGCCTTTCCCACATTTTTTGCCTTCTCATCTGATCCTTCTCCTTATATTCTGTGTTTTGTTTTTTGTTACATTCATTTGCTGCCTGATTTTTATCTACTTCTGGTTTGATTTCCATTCCCACTTGGCTCCGATATGCTTCTGCTAAACTAAGTAGGGAAGTCATCTTAGACTTGTTCTCTTCATGTTTTAAAACTTTCATTATGTTTGTATCTGACGAAATTAGCAGATATGCATGCAGTCCTTTGACTGCAGATCTATACAAGTAATCGATTTCAAGGAGGCCCATAACTCTTTCAAAACTAGGAATATGTAATCTTGGTATACACTGATTTTTATATATCATTTGATAAGTATGAAGCATTTTTCTTGTTTTCCTGTCCAACTGATTCAGTAATTTGTTAGAACAGGAAGAGCACATTGGTTTATAGCTTATACTTTGTTCCTAGATGTCAGGGTTGTTTTTAGTATTAATTTTAGTCTTCTAAAATGTTACTTGCTGAGTTTTGTTTGCATTTGTTTATTTTTTTATTGTTGATGTTTTATAAATTCCCAAATATTCATATACTCCCTCCTGCTCAGGTCCCTTTATATCACATTCCTGTCCCAGACTGATATTTTCTTGGTGCTGCAGCTCTCCTGTTTTAAATGTAGCTGTAGAAATGTAGCACTGTCAGTGTGCCTGTAAACTATATAAGACAATGTGTTATTTTACAGCAGATTGCGGTTTAAGACTGTCTACATGAGTGTGGGAGCAATTCATGAATGTATTGTTTTAAGGGAGAGCTTGTGGCTACACTGGTCAGTAGGTATGTTCTAAAACAGCATGGAAATGACCGGAATCATTGTAATAATATGGCTGCACTCAGTAGCAATGCAATGTGTAAATTAGTTGTTGACAAAAGGTGAAATATATGTAACTAGAATACAGCGCCAGTATAGTGGTATATGATTCACCCACCCTTCCATACATGTAACTATTATGATGCCTTAAGTAGAATATATTGCAATTTTTTTGCTAATTAAAGGTTACTATAATGTTTAATAAGTACGTTGCCACTTACTAGTATTGTAAGGGTACACTAATGCAAAAATTCCTGTGTTGCCACATATAAAGCATGCTGTAAATCTTGCAGAAATTGCATGTGTGAGAACGTGTAGCACGTACATCTGTGAACCTCTGAGCATTAACAATCATAGCACCATTATTAAAACTCATAGCATAAGGTCATAAAGAAGAAAACTATCTTATTTATTGCAACAGTTCTTTATGTAGAGCATATATTGTTAGTGGAAGGGAGTCATTGTATAAGCTTAGTTTATTTGTATAACAAGGCATGCACCTATAAACAAGTTTGACTTTATGAGGAACATGAGTAAATCTATGAGAAACAAGGCTAAATTTGAGGATCTAAATCATAGCAGTTAAAATGTATGCTAGTACATGTCATTACAGGAAAAAGAACATCAATCACTATATTAATGCAAGGTACCCCATTCAACCCTACCCCAAATAAGAACATCCATCACTACATTAATGCAAGGTACCCCATTCAACCCCACCCCGATAAGAAAATCAATCACTACATTACTGCAAGGTACCCCATTCAACCCCACCCCAGATAAGAACATCCATAGGTTCATAGGTTCATACTAGGCTATCTGCCCTAGGGCATTTATAAGCCTAGCCAGAGTGTGTTTGGCTTTCACCACCCATTTTAAATTAATTTTGCTATGCCCTTTTTCGAGGTTAGTATACTGTGCCTCTGTCTAACAGTGACATAGAAGTGATACCTGGGGTAAACCTACGATCTCCCATCCACTCATCAAGATTCCTCTTGAAGAGAGTCAGTGAGGGACTCTGCCTAACCTGGACTGGGATTTTATTCCAGAGTGAAGGGAGCCTCTGGGTTATGAATCTGTCCCTCCAGCATGTCCTGTTTATTTCAGTGGTGAGGTTCAAGTCTCTCAAGCACGTAGCTCGATGGGATTTGGATTTTCTGAGGTGCAGCATGTCCATTAATTCTGGGTTGGACATGGCTTTATGTCAGGCACAGAATGCCTCTGAGCAGGCGGTACACCACTGAGTAGAGCTGGAGTTTCTTTAAACGGGCAGCATATGGCATCTGTTTTGAGCCCTTTGATCCTCTTGGTGAGGTACTTTTGGGGTCTTTCCAGTTGCTGCAGGTGTCTGGTAAGGTACATCCCAAAAGGGGTATTGTACTCAATTATGGGCCTGATGAGTGATGAGTAAAGAGGCACGATGACCTCCTCTGATCTAGATGTGAATCCCTTCATGATTAGGTGGGCTATATAAAATGTTTTTCTAACCACTTTGGCCATGTGGTTGTCAAATGAGAGATTGCTATTAACTTGGGTCCCCAGGTCCCTAATTACTTCTTCTGTACTTAATGGATTACCACCTATGTGGTAATTTGTGGGCACTTTGTTTTTGCCAAAGGGGATGACTATACACTTTTTGGCGTTTAGCTTGAGGCCATGGCTCTGGTACCAGTTGTCTGTTTCTATGAGGCCCTTTTGGAGGATGCTTGTGTCGGTTGGAGAGACGATTATGGCACCCAGTTTGCAGTCATCTGCGAACTTGGTCAGCCACAGTCCTTCCGTGTTGGCCTGTACCTCCGAGAAATATATACCGAACAAGAGAGGTCCCAGGACTGAGCCTTGTGGGACGCCACTTGTAACTGGTTTGGAGTCTGACATGGCTCCAACAATTCTAACCATGTGGGTTCTGACCTTGAGCCAGTTTGCAACCCATCTAGTGACATAGGGGTTTATATTTAAGCTGGTGAGCTTATCTGTAATGCCCGAGTGGGGTATTGTATCGAAGGCTTTTGCGAGGTCCAGGTAGGCTGTGTGGACCACCTTCCCCTCATCAATGGCCTTGGTGACTGTTTCAAAAAAATCGACCAGGTTTAAAAGGCAGGATCTGCCCTTAACAAAGCCGAACTGGGTAGGATCCAGTGTCTGTAGGTCCCCAATATCTTTATTTATGAGGTCCATGATGATCCTTTCCATAGCTTTGCAGACCAAGCTAGTCAGGCTTATGGAGCGATAGTTTCCAGGATCCGTTGAGGCACCACCTTTGTGGAGAGGGACCACTGTTGCTGTACGCCACTCTTTGGGTACATATCCTGTAGTAAGGCTGAGAATGAACAGTAGTTTTATGTTTGGGTTTAGCTCTTCTTGAAGTTCATGTAGGACGCAGCCCGGGACACCATCTGGTCCCATTGATGCTGTGGGTTTTGCTTTGGAGAGGGCGGCTCTTACCTGAGCATCTGAGATGTCAGGGGGGCAGCACTCTGCTGGGATAGATATTTGCTCTTTTGGTGGGGGGGGGGTTGCGCTGAACCTGTCAGCTAGGATGTTGGCAATGTCTGTGGGTTCGATGTATTTTTTGTCATTTTGGACTAATTCTGAGCATATCTGGGAATTCCCACCCAGGTTCCTAACATAACTAAAGAAAGCCTTGTGATTATCCTTAGTGTCCTGTGCAATTTTTCTCTCGAAGCTGGCCTTAGACGATTTTATGAGTGCCCGTAGTTTTTTGCTAATACTGATCAGAGATACCTTCCCTTTTTGGGATTTTGCTCTATCATGTAGTAGCTTCCTCCTTCTATTGTATAGTTTGTTTATGGCTGGGATCCACCAGACAGGACGTCTGCCTTTGGAGGATTGGGTCTTGGTTTTATTTGGGATTGCATGATCCATGCATTCCTGAAGGTGTTCATATAATGCGTTTATAAAGGATTCTGCGGTCTGGGCCGTATTTTCCACAGGCTCGGGGGCTTTGAAGGATTCCACCTTGGTTTTGAGGAGTGTGAAATTTGCTTTAGAGAAGTTTTTCACTGTGGTTTTCTGGCCAGGGGGTGGGGTCGGGATGTGTATATCCAGTGAGATTAATTTATGGTCTGATCTTACCAGTGAGGGATACACTTCTTGTCTGGAGCATAGAGTCCCCATGTTGGTGATGATCAGGTCCAGTATGTTTTCCCCTCTTGTGGGAGTGGTAACAAATTGTTCCATAGCATTTGAGTTTATAAATTCTAGGAACCTTTGGGCTAGGGTGTTAGAGCTAGAGTAATGCTCCCAGTCTATGTTTGGGTAGTTGAAGTCGCCCAATATAATGGTATTTGGAGAGACCTTCATATTTTACAGTGTTCTCAGGAAGGCCAAATGGGGTTCCTGGGTTTGGGAGGGTGGTCTGTAGCAGGCTATAAACTGGAAGGCAGTTTTACCCACTGTTAGTTGCACTTGGATAGTCACTGATGCTTTGTGCTGTGCCACCAACCTGGAGGTGTGGGTATCTTTGACGAATATTGATACTCCCACTCCTTTTGTGGTTTGGTCCAAGTTTTGGGGCCGAAAAGCATGGTATGATGTATAACCTGGTAGTGCTGGGGTGCTCTCGGGAGCCTTGAATCAGGTTTCTGTTACTGCACAGATATCGATGTTCTCCATGCTAAGGAGAGTTTTGAGTGTGTGCATCATGAGGTTTAGACTTCTGGCGTTGAGTAGCATTACTCTTAGTTTCTTATCCCTTGTGATACCTATGGAGGTGGGTTTGTCTTTTTAGCCTTGCCTAAAGAAGGCACTATGGGGGAAGCAAGAGCCTTTGCCAATATCCGAAAGCCCAGGGGTGACAGGTGCAAGCCGTCCCTAGCGAGCATGTCATCCCAGGCTGACAGGCATTGGATCCCCTTTGAATGACACCAATACTTAAGCCAATTGTTGAAATTGATCATCTTGTCTTCATATTGTGGCATCATTCTTGGTGAGGGTAAGATGCTACTCAAGGTCAGGGTCATACCGGCCTGGGCTACATGCTCAGAGAGCTCCTCTATGTCTCTTTTCATGTAGTCCAGGGAGGTACGTCTCAGGTCATTCACACCAGCATGGACAATGACCGAGACATATTTGTACTTGCCTTGGAGTGACCTGAGTGCTTGTGTTATGTGGCGGATCCTAGCGCCCGACAGGCAGCTCACCGTGACCTTCTCCTTGTTCAGCCTGGTGAGCGGGACGTCAGTGTGCCTGACGATAGAGTTGCCTATTACAAGTCACTGCATCACTACATTAATACAAGGTACCCCATTCAACCCCACCCCAGATAAGAACATCCATAACTACATTAATGCAAGGTACCCACATTCAACCCCACCACAAATAAGAACATCCATCACTACATTAATGCAAGGTACCCCATTCAACCCCACCCCAGATAAGAAAGTCAGTCACTACATTAATGCAAGGTACCTCATTCAACCCCACCCCAGATAAGAGCATCCATCACTACATTAATGCAAGGTACCCCATTCGACCCCACCCCAGATAAGAACATCCATCACTACATTAATGCAAGGTACCCCCATTCAACCCCACCACAAATAAGAACACCCATCACTACATTAATTCAAGGTACCCCATTCAACCCCACCCCAGATAAGAACATCCATCACTACATTAATGCAAGGTACCCCATTCAACCCCACCCCAGAAATCTGTAATTTTTGTTGCAAAATTTGCATGATCTTTGCCGCATTGTTTGTGCCGCATGTTTAGGTCATGGCTGATAACTGCTGTTTAGCTAGTCCACTTACTGATTAACACAACAAATAAACTAGACTTTACCAGTTCCCAAGAAATGTGACATCCATTATTAGAAATCAGTATTGTTGCAGTACTCTAGCTTTTGTCTGACCATTACTAAAGAAGAGTAGTGCAGGGAACTATTTTGGTGACTGAGTGAAGTACAAAGTAATTTTTGTGTAAATTAATGCTCTCATTAAGCACAAGAATGCATTCAAACATGAATGCCTTACTTCCACTCCTTGATCAAAGCAGGTACTAGAGAACAGGAGTGTACACACTAAAGCCATATTGCAGCCTGCCATACTGTTACATGCATACTATACCCCCACCTCCCATAAAATGTATAGGCCATGAGCTTACACTGCAGTGCACTATCTCTTTGACCACATCACACATTTGGTTAAAGTATTAAAGGCAACAAGTGACCCACGGTGGTGGCGCTGCGGTAGCGTTGTTGCCTCACAGTAAGACGCTGTCCGGTTCGATTCTCAGCCAGAGTGTCTTCTGCATGGAGACATGCGTGAATGGGCATACCTTCGTTGAAGGTTGTGTGTCAGGCCTGGCAAGCCGATACGTAAAAATCAACTGCCAATCATTAGCGGACCGGAGTTCCACTGTGGCGACCCCTAACTGGGAAAAGCCGAAAGACACAAACAAATTAAAAGGCAACAAGTCTCTGTAGGACAAGTGGAAGTCTTCAGTTACAAGGAAGTCTGTAACAAGCTTCTCAGCTTTATCATGGCAGCCAGTCTCACAGATGTGCCTTCACACCATTGCTGGCAGTCAGCACCAAATGTTTGTGCTACATCAGAACAGGCAGTCCCAGAGATTTAACCCCCACCACTGTCTGTGTTCAGCATTAAGCCTGTGTGCTACATCATGGCAATTCGTCCCACAGATCCAGTCACACAAGTAACAATATGTAATACTAGCAAACCTCTGTGCCACAATGTAGAAGGTGGTCCACAAAGTAAAATTCATCCTCTGCACTCAGGCAAGCTAGTCCAGTATGTACAGTATAGTGCAATACTCTACAGGTGGCTAGACTAGCACCATGAATGCATCTAAGCCCACCATAGTGAACACCTTCGAATTCATGGACTGTAAGAAGACAAACTTATTAAAACTGTAGAATGAGCTCTCAAATTTTAAATGCGGAATTCGAGCCCCCATGTAGACGTGGCCACTTATGCCAGTGAGTTATACTCCAGTCTAAGCAGACATCACATGTTTGCATTCATGACTAAATATAATGGGGAATGTAAAAATAAACCATCCCAGTGGCATACAACATTAATAAGTTATAAAATTAAAGAAAAAAGTTAATTAAGACTTATTAACTAAGACCAGGCTAGAAAGGAATTCAGCTTGGCAAACAAAGAAGCTAAGAAAAGAGTTGCAATAGCAAAGAACAGGGAATTGAAGGCACTCTACCAGCTTCCAGAAAATGACTGAGTAAGTGGGACAAAGAAACTATATCAGATTGCAGGACAAAGACAGAAAGATAAAAAAAAAAGAGTCAGACCCCCTTCATAAGGGATGCCAGCAGCAACCTGCTAACCAGTCCACAGAAAATCAAAGGCAGATGGAAGGAGTATTTCCAACAGCTTCTGAATGAAGAAAACCCCACAAAAGTGGCACTGCCCCAGACACAGCCTACAGTGAAAGAAGAAGAGGAGCTCACCCTAGAAGAAATAAGAACAGCACCATGGGAAATGAAGTGAGGGAAAGCAGCAGGTTCACATGAGGACACAGCAGATACGATAAAGTTACTGGCTTAAATAGGGGAGAAATGTCTCCTGAGGGTACTCACAGCAGCGTGGAGAGAGAGACATATCCCAGGTGACTGGAGAATAAGCATACGCATGCCAGTGTACAAGAATAAAGGGGACATCCACAACTGTGGGCAGTACAGAAGTATCAAACTCCTGTCACACTGCATGAAAGTTTTGGAGATGGTGATTGATAAATTGATATGCAAAATTCTAGAAAGTAAGATAGGAGATGAACAGTTCAGATTCAAATCAAAATGCAGCACAACTGACCCGATGTTTGCAGTGAGAGAGAAATAGCTGAGAAGAAACTAGAGATGAGAAAAGAGTCTAACTGGGCATTCCTAGACTTGGAGAAGGTGTATAACAAGGTCCCAAGAAAGCTGATTTGGGCAGTACTGCAATGGTTTGAAGTCCTAGAAACATTGGTAGAATTAATGCAGGCTATGTACAAGGACCCAATGACTCAAGTACGAACAGTGTTCGGTCTCATAGAGGGGTTCCCAGTGGTAGTGGGTGTACATCAGGGTTCAGCTCTGAGCCCACTACTGTTCCTACTGGTGATGGACTACATTAGCAAACAGGTTGGAGGGGACAGATCAACAAAATTGCTGTATGCAGATGCTGTGGCATTGCAGGCAGACTCTGAGCAAGAGCTCAGCAAAGGATAGGAGAATGGAATGTGAAACTGAAGGCACATGGGATGAAACTATGTACAGATAAGACAGTGGTAATGGCAGCAAATGGGGGAAATCAGAATTAGCTGAGAATTGAGACAGACGGCAAGATAGTGGAACAGGTTAACGGCTTCAAGTTCCTGGGACGGGTGGTTGAGGAGAACGGAAGTCTGAATAAAGAGGTGAAAGCTAGAATAAGAGGGGTTGCAGTCAACTGGCATAGAGTATCAGGTGTAGTGTATGACAGAATAATGCCAAAGAAGCTGAAAAGTAAGGTGTTCAAAACAGTGATGCGACCAGTACTACTGTATGGCACAGAAACCTGGGCAGTTAAGGCAGGGTAGGTGAAAAAGCTAGAGGTAATGGAAATGAAGTGCCCCAGAAGGGTGGTAGGATGCACACTGTGGGAAAGATGAAGAAATGGGGACATAAGAGCAGAAGCCAAAATAGCTCCAATTGCAGAAAAGATCAAAGATCAAAGAGAACAGATTATGGTGGTTCAGGCACATGTGCAGAAAAGCAAAAGACAATCTGGTGAAGAAGATTTGGGACAGAGAGTAAGAATATAAGAGGAAACGAGGGGTATCCAGCAAAGAGGTGGATGGATTGTGTGAGAGAAGATCTATGACAGTCAGGCAGAGGGTTGAAGAAGGCAGTAGTGTGGCATTGAATTGAGAGAGATGGCAACAGTTAACACATCACCCCTACCCCAAGTAGAAAATGGGAAAAGGGGGTTGATGATGATGATGATAGAAATAGGATATGGGTAGCCAACCCATGTCCTTTTACTCTACAGTCTAAGCACCTGTAATCAGTTTTATTTATTTATTTTATTTTACATTTGTTTACCGGGCTAGTCTAACTGGATACATGTCCATTTTCAGTAGAGGCCCGGGGAGAAAAGCTCCTAGGTAAATACAGCTAAATTAACAAATTTCTGTGAGTCAAGCATATAAACAAAATCAATACAAAAAATAAAAGCAAAAACAGACTGATTTACAGGATAAATTTTAACAATTCAAAGTAAATTGTCAGTATAGAATTCAATCTTAACAGTAGATGCAGTTCATATGGCAGAACTAAAAAAAACAAAAACATATATATATTTTTTTTTTCCTGAAGGAAAAGAAGGGGAAGATCAGAGTTTAGGGTGACTATAGAGCTAGTCAGGTTTGGAACAGTAACATAGCCAGTGAGATTTGAGATATACTTTCAGATTGTTTTTGAAAATGGATAGTGAGGGAAGTGTAGAAATTTCATTTGGTAGAAGATTCCAGGCTTTCCCTACTGTATTAGAAAAAAGAGAGTCACCGTCCTTGTTGTTTGTTGTGGTAGAACTAGCTAAGAGTTTATGTGAAGACCTAAGGGAATCTAGGTTCTTGTAGGGAGTGATTAGTGTGGATAGAGCTGGTGTTTTGGATGGTGTGTAAAGGGTTTTGTGAGCTATAGTTAGTTGATGGAATTTGATTAGGTTCTGTAGTTCAAGCCAGCCTAGCTGTTTTAAATTGAGGCAATGATGGGTTCGAAATGGGTTTCCTGTGGCAAATCTGGCGATGTTATTATAGGACCTTTCCAGTTTGCTGAGGTTGTGTTTAGATAGTTTAGTAAAGATGGTTGAGGCATATAGAAGAGGAGCTATTAGATGTGTGTGTGCTATTATTGTACGAGCAGAGGGTAGGAGAAAAGATTTAATCTGATACAGGGAGCCCAATTTTTTATTAACTGATTTTATAGTATTGTTTATATGTATATCAAAGTTTAGTTTATTGTCGATGGTGACTCCTAGTAGTTTAGTGGTAGCTTCAGGGGATATAATAGTCTTGTTGATAGAATTGACTGTGAAATCCAATGAGGAGAATTTGCTGGTGGGAGAGAATAGAAGGAGTTTAGTCTTTTTGGGGTTTAAGAGAAGGCATCTGTGAGTAAACCATTTCTCTACTGTGTTGAACACTTGTTGGGTAAGGTATAGGAGGTCTGAAGAGGATGAGGCCGAGCATATAAGTGTAGAATCATCTGCATATTGTATACATGAGGCTTGAGGGATGGCTAGGTGGAGGTCATTGATGAAAATGGAAAAAAGTAGAGGTCCAAGGATGGATCCTTGGGGGACACCGAGGTTGACTGGTAAGTGGGTAGAGAGGGACTTGTGCCATAGTACTGCCTGCTGTCTATTGTCAAGGTAGGACTGAAACCACTGTATGGAGGATGAATCAAGTGATAGGGATTTTATTATGGTAATGAGAATTTGGTGATTCACCATGTCAAAAGCTTTAGATAAGTCAATGAATAGGGCAGAAGAGAGTTTGTTTAGACTACGGTGTTTGTTGATAGTATCTGTAAAGGAGAGAAGGGCAGTGGAGGTACTATGTGAAGGTCTAAAGCCATGCTGACAGTTAGCTAGAAGGTTATTTTGTGTTAGGTGTTGAAGCAGTTGTTTGTGGATGCATTTTTCCATAATCTTAGCTAGAGGTGAGAGGAGGGCAATAGGTCGATAATTGGAAAGCTCGGTAGATTGGCCACCTTTGTGGAGGGGATAATATGGGAGATTTTCCATATAGAAGGGATATAGCTTTCAGTAATGGTTCTGTTGATTAGGATTGATATTGGGAGGGCAATGGCTTTAGCAGCTAGTTGCAGAAATTCTGCAGGTAGTTGGTCTGCTGAGGGAGAGCATGGTTTCAATTTCTGAAGGAGGGTAAGCACATATGATGTAGGGACGGGCTGAAGTTCAAAGGAGGGAGAAGAGTTTGTTTTTTTAGTAGGTAAGGTGAAGTTCTGAGGTGAGAGCTGGCTAGCTAGTGTTTGTATAGTGTTTGTGAAGAATGTGTTAAAATCATTAGCTATATTTATTGAAGTTTTGTGTTCAGTATTTTGAGGGCTAGGAGTGGTTGATTGTCCTGGGTGGAGTAGTTGATTGATGCTGGACCAGAACTTTTGTGGTTTGGATTGATTCACTTGTTGGGATAGTAGGTAGTAGTTTTTTTTATCTAATATTACAGCTTTTTTGGTTTGGTTTCTTAGTTGTCTGAAGGTTTGTTGGTGGATGGGACTTTGAGTCTTTTTCCATATTATCCATTGTTTGTTTCTATCTTTGATTTTTTGTTTGGTTTCTTTAGAGAGCCATGGTGCATGTTTGGTTTTTGTTCTAATTTGTCTGGTTGGGGCATGGTGGTTCAGGATGGTAAGGAAGTTGGTGTTAAAGTAAGTAACGGCTTCATCTAAGGATAAAGTTTGTAGTGGTGACCAGTTACATGCTTTTAGTTCCATCTGGAATAGTTCAGAGTTAAAGTTCTTTTTGGATCTGATGGTTATTGTGGATGTGGGAGAGGGACAGCTAGTTTTATGTCTGATTATATAGGTAAGGGAGTGGTCACTTAAATCATCTGGGAGAGTTCCTGATTCATAAGTATGGGGAAGACGGTTAATAAGAATCCAGTCTAAAAGGCTAGATTTCTTATTGGATTTATTTGTCCTGGTAGGGGAGGTGATAGTTTGGGAATACCCATATAGGTTTATGTGGTTGGAAGGGAGGTTACTGCAGTAGGAGGTCCAGTCTATATTTGTATCACCTAGGATTATTGTTTCTTGAGGTAGGTTTTGGGATAGCCAGGAGAGAATAGATTCCATAGTTGCTATGTTGTTACCAGGGGGTATGTACATACAGATGATATAGATAGATTTGGAATTGTTAATAAGGAGTTTAGAGATAAGAATCTCTGCATTGGAGTCTAGAGGTAGTTCGAGGTCATAGGTGGTTACATGTAGGTGAGGTTTATATAGGATAGCAACTCCTCCACCTCTTTTGGAAGTTCGGTCAAGTCTTAGGATATTATATCCCGTGGGATGATCTGATCGTCTTTGGTTGTAGGTTTTAACCAAGTTTCTGTTAAGCATAGAATATCAAAGGAGTAGATTTCAGTCAGGGCTTGTAATTGGGTAATTTTATTGTTTATGCTGCGTATATTAAGATGAGCAATAGTAAGGGAGTTAGATTGTTTGGAAAATATATGGGTAGGATACTTTTTGGAGTTGAGGGATGAAGAAGGAGAATTAAAGGCCCTGGGTTAGGGTGGATGTCGCCATCTTTTAAAGAGAGTAGTATGTTTAGATAGTAATGGTAGTGGATTCTACTGTAATGAAATAGACATTTCCTGGGATTGAGGTTATTATATTTTGTGTGTTGTGTTCGATGAAATTTAGGAAGTATGTATTTAGAAGAGAATGTGATATTAGCATGTGTAAGTTGTGGGTGTGAGTTTAGTGCGATCGTTTCTGTTTTGGGATAATTTAGCAGTGGGTCAAGTGGACTTTCAAAGAAGGTGAGTAGATGAGTGAGCATTAAGGAAGGTAGTAGTAATAGTATAAGTAATAGTGAGATAAAGGGTGGGATGTTTTGATTCATCATTGTAAGAGTATTAGTTGGTAAATTAGAAGGTGGAAGCTTAGACTGTATTAGGAGGAGAAGGAGAGAGGGTAGTATCAATAAAATGTAGGAGTGTGATATGTTAGGATAAAGTTAGTGGGCGTGGATAGCTGAAGTAGTGTGTAAGGAGGCAGTATAGAGAGGAGTGTTTGTATAGAGTAGGATGAAAGAATATGTTGTGTGATAGGATTAAAGTGGTGGGAAGGAAGTGAGGGTAGGAAGTGATGACAGAGGAAGGGGTGGGATGGAGGAAGAGGTGTGGTCTAGGAAGTATAAAGGTAGGACCCTGGGGTGGGTGGGAATTGGGGTAGGGAGGGAGGCGGAGAGCCAAGAAGAAACGGAGCGGGTAGAAACAGTTAAAAAACTGTTTGCCAGGAAAAACAATCAGAAGAGCTGTAAACTAAGGTAAGTCAGCAGTAAGCAAGAGCAGAGTTTAGTAAGAAGTCAAAGAATGGGGTTGGCCGGATGTAACCAGGGTAAGACAAGAGTGAAGAACTAGAAGGTTAGGTAGTCTTAGGAATTCAAGGATCTGTGAAATAAAGCACGTGGGCAGGAGGTACCCAAGAGATAAAGCTGGGTTGTGGGGTGGCACCTTTGTCCGGGTTTGATATTACAGGAGATAAAAGAAGGAGAATGTCTGGTTGTGTAACTAGAAGGGGGTGACTACAAGTAATAGGGAGTACTGTGTGGGTTAGGAGGTGAGTGGGTAATATATAAGTTAAGAAAAAAGGGTGGAGACTGCTGTCTGTGCTGGCCTGAAGCCTACGTTTGGTTCTCTGGAAGGATGTATTACAATGGTTTACAGAAAATATAGGCAGGATATAGAGACCAACAACATACTTTCTGGTTAATGTGAGACCGGTTGCAGGGAGATTAGGCTTCGAGTTACCACTGCAAGCATTCAGAATGAGTTCATTCCCCAAGGCAGGTCGATTTCAAGAGACTAGTGCAGGAGATAGCACAGGAGAGTATGTTGCTGAGAGGAGAGAGAAAGAACAACAATGGAGAGGGGAGCAAAAACAAGAGTTAGGACATGTTGGGTAGGTTTGGTAACATTTATAACAGTTATCATAGATACATAACATAAATAGCAATCTTGCCTCTATAAAAACAGCAACTGAAAAACAATATACTGCAGTACTACACTGTTTTAAGCTCAGTAAGACATAAACCACAATTTCACCTTCAGCTAAACAGCAAACTCTAGGTATAAAAAATAGCCATTAATACAAGCATTACTACATAGACAAATTCAATATCTGGACTTTATATCCAGGCTTGGTAGCCCATTTCTATCACATTTAAAACACAATCTGTATTAAGAAGGACTAACCCAATAATTATCCTATCCAGTCAATATGTTTATGATACTGCTAAGATCATATAGGATCACAATTTCCCTTTTGGGGTGGTCCCTATTACGGGGCCCCCTTTTGCCTTTGCGGTACCACACCCCCCCCTCGGGGGGGCCCCCCGGGCATAAGGATGGACTTCAGAGATTTAGCTATAATGCTAAATGAGCGTGTCTTAGCTTGAGCCTTCAGGATTTTCCCTTTGGGGAACTTGGATTCAAGAAAAGCTTTTCGGGTTAACCAAGGGGAACAAGGTTTTTTTGTAAAGACCTGATTTTGGGAATGGGCAATCTCCTGTCGCTTTCTCATAGCACACATTCGGTCGGTCCAACATCCTAGCGGACAAGCTCAGTCGCACCATTCTGACCCCTTCGAGTGGTCTCTCAATTGTCAAGTAGGCGGGCATATTCGCGGTGGGAACCCCTTCATGCGATCTTTTGCTTCTCCCTCAAACACCAAGTCGCGACAGTTTTTGGCTCTAATACCTCCTCCCCCCAAGAAGGCAGCTCTGGTGCATGCTTGGCCACCCGGTCTTCTGCCTACTATCCACCCTTGCCTCTGATGCTGCAAGTTCTTCAGAAAGCCTCTCGGGTGGGTTGCAGAATGATTCTCATTGCTCCATTCTGGCCTCGACAGATCTGGTTCCCCTTCCTAAGGTCTCACTCGGTGAATCCTCCTTGGATTCTAGATCCCATCCCGGATCTGATATCCCATCCATCCTGCATTCCTCCTCCGAACCTGGACAACCTGAAGCTGACGGCAGCTGCTCCAGTTCCACTCTTGATAAGGACTCGGTATTTCTTCACCTGTAAAGGCTATTTTGGTGGCGGCTCATAAACCATCCACTAGAAAGGTTTACGAAGCAAATGGAAGCGTTTCTCTGTGTGGGCGGCAAGGCCTGAATCCTTCACGGTTCCTCTCCCTGTGATTTTCTAACCTCTCTCTTTAATGATGGTGCCAGCAGTTCCACAGTCAAAGTTCAACTGGCGGCAATTTCTCACTATCACATTGGTCAAGATTCTAATCCCCTTATGTCAGCCAAATTGTGTAAAACATTTCTTAAAGGTGCTTTCCTTCTCAGGCCCCTATAAAACAAGCAGTTCCTCCTTGGGACCTTTCTTTGGTCCTACAGGCCTTGACCGCTCTCCTTCGAGCCAGCGACTCTGTGGATCTCAAATTCTTGTCCTACAAGACAGCCTTTTTAGCCATTACATCAGCCAAGAGGTTTCTGAACTTCAAGCTTTATCAGCTAAACCTCCTTACTTGGTATTTCATCGGACCGTGTCTCCCTCAGGACCAACCGTCCTTCCTTCCTAAAATCTGAAGCAAACATCAATCAATCCATTAACCTCCCTGTTTTCTTCCTAAGTATGAAAACAAAGGTGAATATAAGCTACAATCACTAGATGTTCACAGGCAACTTAGATTTTATCTCAACAGGACAGCTGGTCATAGGCAATCCGACCAGCTGTTTATTTCCTTTGCAAAATTCAATTTGGGCAAGCCAATTTCTAAAGTTTCTCTGTCGCTGGATTTCACAGTGCATTTTATTGGCTTATCAAGCGTCAGGAAGGCCGCGGAGGTGTTCATGCCCATTCAACCGGTCAGTATCTACCTCGGCAGCCTTCAAGGCTAGGATTCCTCTAGATGATATTTGTGCAGCAGCCACGTGGGCTTCATCTCATGTTTATTTCCCACTATAAGTTGGATCTTGCATCTAGGGTAGAGCATCCTTTGGCTCGTGCTCGGAACATCCTTCCATGATGGCCCAAGATTCAGGTAGCTGGGGACTCTGTCCCACAGGTTGCAGACAAATGAATATCCTACTTCAGATTTAGAAGTTATGTACTCACCATAACGTTCCATCTGAGTAGGTGTATTCATTGTCTGCATCCCTCCTATCCCCTGGCCTTTCAGTTTCCTGCATATTCCTTGTTACCCTTTTTAGTATTGTTGCTTTAAACTCGATCTGAGGTCATGAGGGTAGAGCAGGGCATTATGGGTGAGGAGCTGAGCTTGGATCCATAGCTGGAAAACCATGCGGTTCGGATCCGATATCGGATCCATAACCCACAGGTTGCAGACAAATGAATACACCTACTCAGATGGAACGTTATGGTGAGTACATAACTTCTAATTACTTTGGAGCAGGTCAATAGGCTACTGAGTATAAAGACAGTTGTAATGACCTGGCTAGTTGAATGATTTAAGGCCTTTAATTTTCTTTTGTTTAAAAATCATTGAGACCTTTCCAGTTGGACAGCAGGATTGGATTTGAGCATCTGGGATATTTTCCATCTTGATAAGGTGAGAGAGGGAAAGGTCTTTTTGGGGTCGAGATTCGATTTGGGGAAATATGGAGTTTGATATAAAGGGATTAGCATTATAAGGTGTAAAGGGATTTAAAAACCGGCTTTCCTAGTGAAAATTTTAGGTACTATCTAATGAGGTAGAACATTGTTTGCAATTCTGAATGTAAGCTATTGATAGGTGAGTTATGCAGGAAGTTTTTTAGCCCTTAGGAGTTTGAGGAAGTGTGGCTAGTGCTTGTATAGTGTTAAGAAGTTCAAAAATTAGTATATTTATTGTTTGTGTTAGTATTTAGGGGCTAGAGCCTTATTTGGGAATCCTTATGTCCCGATTTTTGGTGTTGCAACTTTTTTTGAAAGGAGTGTTTTATCAATACCTTCTGGGCATGGTCCCAATTTTGGATGGCTCATTTTAGTTATCTTGTTGTTTCATTGGTTTTTGCTTGGCATTTTAAAGCCGGTCTTTTGTTTTGTTCTTGATCTTTGGGGTTTGGGTTCAGATGGTAAATTGGGTAATCGGTTCTCAAATAAATATTGGTGCATTTTCTTGTTAGTCCAGGGGTTTCCATAAGTCTTTTGGACCCATGGTATGGGTTGGGGGGAACTATTTTCCCGTTAAAAGGTGGGGTTACTTTAAACATCTGGGATTATTTAGATAAGCTTATAAAAGTTTAAGGTTTTTTTTTTTAAAACCCCGGGGAGGGAAAGGGGTTTTTTTTTTGGGGGAAAGGGGGAATAGTTGCTATGTTGTTACCAGGGGGTATGTACATACAGATGATATAGATAGATTTGGAATTGTTAATAAGGAGTTTAGAGATAAGAATCTCTGCATTGGAGTCTAGAGGTAGTTCGAGGTCATAGGTGGTTACATGGAGGTGAGGTTTATATAGGATAGCAACTCCTCCACCTCTTTTGGAAGTTCGGTCAAGTCTTAGGATATTATATCCCGGTGGGATGATCTGATCGTCTTTGGTTGTAGGTTTTAACCAAGTTTCTGTTAAGCATAGAATATCAAAGGAGTAGATTTCAGTCAGGGCTTGTAATTGGGTAATTTTATTGTTTATGCTGTATATTAAGATGAGCAATAGTAAGGGAGTTAGATTGTTTGGAAAATATATGGGTAGGATACTTTTGGAGTTGAGGGATGAAGAAGGAGAAGTTAAAGGCCCTGGGTTAGGGTGGATGTCGCCATCTTTTAAAGAGAGTAGTATGTTTAGATAGTAATGGTAGTGGATTCTACTGTAATGAAATAGACATTTCCTGGGATTGAGGTTATTATATTTTGTGTGTTGTGTTCGATGAAATTTAGGAAGTATGTATTTAGAAGAGAATGTGATATTAGCATGTGTAAGTTGTGGGTGTGAGTTTAGTGCGATCGTTTCTGTTTTGGGATAATTTAGCAGTGGGTCAAGTGGACTTTCAAAGAAGGTGAGTAGATGAGTGAGCATTAAGGAAGGTAGTAGTAATAGTATAAGTAATAGTGAGATAAAGGGTGGGATGTTTTGATTCATCATTGTAAGAGTATTAGTTGGTAAATTAGAAGGTGGAAGCTTAGACTGTATTAGGAGGAGAAGGGAGAGAGGGTAGTATCAATAAAATGTAGGAGTGTGATATGTTAGGATAAAGTTAGTGGACGTGGATAGCTGAAGTAGTGTGTAAGGAGGCAGTATAGAGAGAGGAGTGTTTGTATAGAGTAGGATGAAAGAATATGTTGTGTGATAGGATTAAAGTGGTGGGAAGGAAGTGAGGGTAGGAAGTGATGACAGAGGAAGGGGTGGGATGGAGGAAGAGGTGTGGTCTAGGAAGTATAAAGGTAGGACCCCTGGGGGTGGGTGGGAATTGGGGGTAGGGAGGGGAGCGGAGTGAGCCCGCAGGGCGAACGGAGCGGGTAGAAACAGTTAAAAAACTGTTTGCCAGGAAAAACAATCAGAAGAGCTGTAAACTAAGGTAAGTCAGCAGTAAGCAAGAGCAGAGTTTAGTAAGAAGTCAAAGAATGGGGTTGGCGGATGTAACCAGGGTAAGACAAGAGTGAAGAACTAGAAGGTTAGGTAGTCTTAGGAATTCAAGGATCTGTGAAATAAAGCACGTGGGCAGGAGGTACCCAAGAGATAAAGCTGGGTTGTGGGGGTGGCACCTTTGTCCGGGTTTGATATTACAGGAGATAAAAGAAGGAGAATGTCTGGTTGTGTAACTAGAAGGGGGTGACTACAAGTAATAGGGAGTACTGTGTGGGTTAGGAGGTGAGTGGGTAATATATAAGTTAAGAAAAAGGGCGGTGGAGACTGCTGTCTGTGCTGGCCTGAAGCCTACGTTTGGTTCTCTGGAAGGATGTATTACAATGGTTTACAGAAAATATAGGCAGGATATAGAGACCAACAACATACTTTCTGGTTAATGTGAGACCCGGTTGCAGGGAGATTAGGCTTTGAGATACCACTGCAAGCATTCAGAATGAGTTCATTCCTCAAGGCATGTTGATTTCAAGAGACTAGTGCAGGAGATAGCACAGGAGAGTATGGTGCTGAGAGGAGAGAGAAAAAACAACAATGGAGAGGGGAGCAAAAGCAAGAGTTAGGACATGTTGGTTAGGTTTGGTAAAATTTGTAACAGTTATCATAGATACATAACATAAATAGCAATAGTGCCTCTATAAAACAGCAACTGAAAAACAATATACTGCAGTAATACACTGTTTTAAGCTCAGTAAGACTTAAACCACAATTTCACCTTCAGCTAAACAGCAAACTCTAGGTATAAAAAATAGCCATTAATACAAGCATTACTACATAGACAAATTCAATATCTGGACTTTATATCCAGGCTTGGTAGCCCATTTCTATCACATTTAAAACACAATCTGTATTAAGAAGGACTAACCCAATAATTATCTTAACCAGTCAATATGTTTATGATACTGCAGAGTAGGAGGTATAGAGTATTGCAGTTAAATAGTGATAACACCAATTCAAGATACGAGTTTCTATGTTTTGTTAATGGGTCCCTTATTAGCTAAGGAAGCGCATCAGCGCTGAAATGCGAGTATATCAGCTTTAGCAAAAACAGCTCAAGGAGCTGTCCCCAGCTAATGGAAGGTTATGGTACTCAGAGGAGCTAGCTATATGGGCTTTACATGGAGTACCTGTGTACCTGCATGCTTAGAAATGCCCTTCATGGGAGGCAGTGGCCTTGAATACCTTAATAGATTACAAAAGTTTTAAAAGCATTTCACATGTGTAACCCTAGGTGAGATACAAATGTAGTGTATTGTGTTAACAGCTAAACCTTAAGAGTCACGGCACATATAGCATGTCTCTACCTTCCAGGCAGACAAGCTAACTCCGTTTGCTATCATAAAAGTAAGGCGCTCAGTACAAGCGTTTGTTAGCTAGGCTCAAACATGGGAGGCGTTAACTACAAAAAACAACATATCTTTAGGATTTAAAAAGGCATTCAGAAGTTGAAGCTCAAGCTTCACTGCCTCTACTCTGAGTCGCTGCGTACCCACATGCCTTGGAATGCTCTTCGCAAGAGGCGCTAGTCAGGGAGAGCTTTACAAATTATTAAAAAATAAAATTTAAGCAACTAACATATATAACCCTAGTTTTCCCTTACAGAGCATGCATAGAGATGCTCCTCGTGGGAGTCGCTAGTCAGACGGTCCAAAGCTGACTGTCGTCAGACCGCAGATTATAAAAAAGAAGCCGTTTATACGGTTAAACCTGCTATTAATCTTTTAACTACTGTTACTAATGGTCTACGTGGAAAGTCGTTGTGATAAAGGTGCCTAATTATAGGCTTGGAATGACGACTATGTACAGGACGCCCAGATAAAAAAAAAAATGGCTCCACGTGGGTATACAAATACGGGATGCTGTGATAGGAAATTAAGATGCATATAGCTATAAAGAAACAGCTAAGGCAAACAGATAGTCGTTTCAGCCTTAGGAGCTTTACACTCGCACAATGCAAAGATATTGCAATAGGTAAATAGTACACAAACAATATTGAACAAGTGAAGTTATACAGTTAAGTTTCCAGTTTAAAATTCATTTGAACAGCATCGCAGAGATGGTATTCAAGAATATATTAAATGCAGCAACTTGCCCTTAGCAGCTAATTGCAGTGCTGAGTCAGCAGTCTGTATTCATGTATTACTGTGATCAGAAAGTACCAAGAGCTATGTAGTCTAAATGTCTGTTATTGGTTGCCCTAAGCAACTGACTGCAGTACTTTCCAGGTAATATCTAGTCTAGTAGTCATTTGACTGGAGACTGCTGGGAGTTTTAGAGTTGTGGATCTTTGGAGACATAGGCAAGCAATCAAAGGGACCAAAAGAGGCCTAGCCATGAACACCTTTAAGTAGACATACTTAAGTGCTTTCCACCGTTTATGACCACTTAACAATGCCCACCTCCACCCATTCAGTAATCAAGGCAAGCCTTAAAAGCAAAGGAGTACTTTGCTTGACCTGGGGTGGTATCTTATTCCTTAGACTTGGTATACATTGAGTTAGGAAGCTATTCCTCCAGCAAGTCTTGGTGCAAATTTAGGTCTCTAGTATAGGTGTTTGTAGAACCATTGCTTATGCAATGAAAAAATAAGAGGCCAGATAGGATCGAATCTTTCATGGCTTGAAAAGTGCAACACAGGTTACTTTGGAGCAGGTCAATAGGCTACTGAGTATAAAGACAGTTGTAATGACCTGGCTAGTTGAACGATTTAAGGCCTTTAATTTTCTTTTGTTTAAAAATCATTGAGACCTTTCCAGTTGGACAGCAGGATTGGATTTGTGCATACTAAAGGGGCATCATATTTGACGATGGCTGTGATAAGGTGAGGGTGCAGGAGTAAGATGACTTCTTTGGTTGTTGAAGATATTCTGTTGGAAATTAACTGGGCAAGATCGAAGGAATCCCTGACTGTGATAGAAACGTGAGGATTAAATGAGAGAGAGGGGAGAGAGAGAGAGAGAGTTGTCCACATAAATACCCAGGTTTCTTATGACTAAATCTGTTTGAAGAGGAGTACCACTTATAACATATGAGGTAGAAACAATTTTTTGCCTAATTCTACAATGTTTTGCTGTTTTTGCATTTAGGTTGAGATCATTTTCAGTGCATCAGGATATTTCAGCCCTTTTCGGAGCAGTTTAAAAACAATGGATGATTGGATAAACAGTACCCAGCTTATAGTCATAAGCAAACTAGGTCAACCAAAGTTCAGGTATATTTATATGTCTATAGGAGGTTACTAGGCTAGTGGTCCTAGAGCCTTTACAAGCCTAGCCTTGATAATCCCAAGTATCCCCATTTGTTCTTTTTGGGTAGCTTGCAGAACATATTTATGAACACAGTGGGTCTGTGATCAACACCGGCTACCCCTGTCCATGAGGGACATGGGTGCCACCCCAGGGGCGAATTTGCAAGCTCCCATCCAATTATCTAGGTTGTGTTTGAATAGGGTCAATGAGGGGCTCTATTTTACTTGAACAGGAAGTGTATTCCAGAGAAGCAGCAGTCTCTGGGAGACATATCTGTCTCTCCAGCTCGTTCTGTGAATGTCACAGACTAGGGTGATATCCCTAGAGTGAGTGGTTCTTGTGCCATTTGACTTGCAGATGTGCATTATTCCCATTAGGGCAGGGTTGGAGATTGCTCTATATAAAATTCTCATTTTTCCCTTTTCCATAGATTCATGGTTTCATAAATTCCTAGCTAATTACAGGGCTAGCTTTCTTAACAAGCCATTCTAATTCTAACCAATTTCCTTCCGAAAGTTGGGAATCAAACATTGTACCTTGTGTCTAGGAGTCAGACACCTTAACCATTATACCAAGCTCCAGTTGTTTAAATTTGAAATTGTCCTTTGTGAGGA
The DNA here is from genome assembly GCF_019279795.1 of Protopterus annectens. NCBI lineage: Eukaryota > Metazoa > Chordata > Ceratodontiformes > Protopteridae > Protopterus > Protopterus annectens. Next base: position 1,094,776,833 of record NC_056737.1, read on the forward strand.
TTGAACTCATGACCTTCAGATTATGAGACTGACACACTACCAACTATGCTAACGTGATTTATGAACTGTCAGCCATCAGTTATTTTACTTAAATCATAGGCAAGCTGCCCTTGTGGGCCACTTTAAGCTTAGCCAGTTTCCCTTCCAAAGGCAAGGATCAAGCCCTGTAGTTTGTGCTTGTAAGCTAAATGCTTTAACCATTTCACCAATCCCATTTTGTATATTGGCTTAGATATCTGCAAAATGAAAGCCAAACAGGAGGGGGCCCAACACTGATCCATGTGGTACCCCATTACTTACAGCTTTATATTAAGAGAGGGTACCAGCAAATTCCACTACTTAGAATCAGTTAGACAGCCAGTTTGTAATCCAGTGGACACTGTAGGTGTTTACATTAAGTTTGTCTAACTTTTCAGTGTTTGAGATAGTGTTAAAAGCTTTATTCAGGTCAGCAAAAGCAGCGTGCACAGAGTGACCACTGACCACAGCCTCTGTATCCATTTCAAAGAAGTCTGTTAGGTTCAGAAGACAAGACCTACCCCCTCACAAAACCAAACTGAGTAGGGTCTAAATCAATTGAGTTGCCTATGTAAGTGACTTCTGATGCAATATGCTCCATGGCTTTGCATATATGGCTGGAGAGGCTGTTGGGTCTGTAATTACCTGAGTCTGTAGATGAGCCACCATTGTGTGTATTTTTTAAAGCATTAGAGACAAACCCTGTTGGACAGGCTGAGGTTGAACAGTTTTAGAAGAGGCTCAGATATGTGTGTACTTGTCACACTGTTGAGAGTGCAGCTTGTTCTGGTCCATAGAAACATTATTTTAACCTTTGACAAATATTTTTAGACTTATTCCAAGGAGATTGTATGACATAGAGGGATACTGTGAAAAACAATATGGGTAGGTGGAATAAAACATTGACTATATCCTTGGGATCGGAACATGTGATATCATGGATGAGCTAAATGCATTGTTATAGCAATAACCCACGCCTAGGTGTTTTTTAATGCTGGATTTACCCACAGTTGGTGTGGTTTGGTCACGTGGGCGAATCATGGATGAGCTAAATGCATTGTTATAGCAATAACCCACACCTGGTTGTGGGTAATGCTGGATTTACCCATGGTTGGTGTGGTTTGGTCACGAGGGCGAAGCCCAAGTGGCCAAACAAAGCCAACCGTGGATAAATCCAGCATTACCCACACCCAGAAGTGGGTTATTGCTATTTTACAATGACATTATTTAAGAAAAAAAATAATTACTTTTCTTAAATAATGGCATTGTATAATGCCTCCTTGCTGCCCCTCTGCAGCTGTCTGGTATTCTGCGGCAGTTCTGATGTACTGCGCATGCATATGCCTTCGCAGTACATCAGAGCTGTGGGCAAAAGCAACGGAGAAAGCAAGATCTCTGTTGCTTTTTACAAACTGTTTCTCTATATTAAATGGGTTTAACATAGCGAGACAGCTTTAAAAAAAGCAACGGAGAATCTCTGTTGCTTTTTTAAAGCTGCCTCGCTATGTTAAACCCATTTAACATAGCGAGACAGTTTTGAAAAAAGCAACGGAGAAAGCAAGATCTCCTTTGCTTTTTACAAACTGTCTCGCTATGTTAAAGGAGTTTAACATAGCGAGACAGTTTTAAAAAAAGCAACGGAGAATCTCTGTTGCTTTTTTTAAAGCTATCTCGCTATGTTAAACTCGTATAGCATAGCGAGACAGTGTGAAGCAACAGAGATCTTGCATTCTCCATTGCTGTAAAAAAGAGTTATAGTAATGGAAAAAGTCCAGGCGACCGGACCTTTTTCCATTACTATAACTCTGATTTACAACGTGCATGCTGACCAATCAGCGCGCACGTTTTTGAATATTAATGGGGGGTCGTTGTATAATGGACATTATTCACTAATTTCCTGACATAACTGAATAAATATTTGCAGTTTCCTTTGGTATCTGTGGAGACCTAGTAAGGAATCAAACATTATTCACTAATTTCCTGACATAACTGAATAGAGATTTGTAGCTTCCTTTGTCATATGTGGTGACATGCTAATGAATCATACAGTATTCACTAATTTCCTGACATAACTGAATAAAGATATGTAGTTTCCTTTTGTATATGTGGAGACCCGTTATTGAATCATTCCTCTGTGACCATTTATTATCATGGCATTTGATAAATGCATCATTTCCTGTTTATAATTTCCAGAGACACCCACACTTTCCATACACCACTCCATAGTTGTCTTTCATCTTGAACTGGCTTCACATCATATATCTTATGACGTTTTTCTTCAGAATAACCCCAAATGTAATCTCTGAGCATCTCAGCAGTACTGAATTGTGCAGTTGATTTCTTTTTGCTTTTTTATATTCATGTGTGACTTTAATTTCCCCATTATTTTTAAACAAAATACATCTTTATTAAATTTTCAAGTAAGACATAGGTAATCTTACGTGTATATAAATGAAAATAAACCATAGCAACACAATCTCATTTGCTAACATCTTACCTTACATACCATGCCAACACAACTGTAGCTGCAAACATTACACCTCACTTTTAATATATCCAGTCATTGTCAGTCAACCATTTCATAGCTCATTCAAATCCTGCCTTCTTTTAACCTCGTTCCTCCTCTGCATGTATTGATCTCACATTTCCCATTTTTTCCATGTTATTTGCTCCTGCCCTTTCCAAAGATCCCAGTTCCTGTTGTTTTATCTCTGTCACTATCTTTGTTACTTCTAGTAAAGTTGGTTTAGACTTTGATTTCCATTTTCTAGTAATTGTCTTTAAGCAGCCACCATAATTACACCAAGCAAAGCCTTAGTGTGTCTAGGCAGTACTGATACTGTATCATAGCTCAATTTTACTTTGAGCATTTTTTGGTATAGCAATGCAATTGTTTCAAGAAATTTATTTTTTTTCCATTTGTCAAACCCATAAATTAACTTTGTACGAAAATAAAAGTCTGAAATGTCACTTCACAGAAATTTTTCTACACTCAAATGTATTAAAGTTCTCATGTCTTCAACTTTAAGAGAGAGATAATGCTTCCCACATTCTGTACCCATTTATTAGGGAGTATAATTTTGTTATAATTCTTACTGCTGGTTTCCAAGTAAATTGCCTTCCTTCCTTTATTCCTTTCAACTCAATTCCTACTCCTCTGTCTGCAACCTCCACATAAGTTCTTTTGTCACCTGCCTTTGGTTGCAGTGCTGTCCCTTCCAGATAATTGCATCTTAATCTGCAGCTACAACCCTTTCCTCTGTTTGACTACATGATCTACATTACTGGTTTTGTACTGGTTTTGTCCTTTTTAAATAATTGTGTAGTTCCATCATCTTGGAGATATCACTTTTCTCATGCTTTTCCTTTTGATAATTGTGAACCTTCCTTTGGTTACTGATTTTCAGATAATCTTACACTCATAGTATCACTGAGACCACCTTCAGTCATCTCTGTTAACACCATCTGTTCATTTTCTAAAATTACATTCTCCACACTTTGCAAACCTGATGTGGAGCTTGGCAAATCCACTGCATTCACCACCACAACCCTTTCATTTGGATCTTTCTGTTCTGCCTTCTTGAATGCCCAGCAGCCACTGCACTGGAAGCACTCATCTGCATCATGAAAAGCTGAGGAGAATCTGCACAGTGCCCTGGCCAAATTTCACTAGTCTTTATGAAAACCACTTCGAGGTACTGGAACAAGGCCATATGCTTTGTAGGACTAACATGGCCAAAAAGCATATATATTAAATAAAACAAAATAAAATAAAATAAAAGCTGCTTTGATTGATTTTCAGTCAGTATGGCATGCATTTTCTTAAATGTGTTTACTGGGGTAGAACTTTGATCAAACAATGACCAAATACAGGCTTATCCCTGACCTTCTACACTGAATGTTTAACTAGTAATGAGTTAGTGTGATTACTCACTGACCATCTACACTGAATGTTTTACAGAAGGTGAAAGTTGTTATTATGAGTCCAGTCAGATTGTTACATAGTGCTGCAAAATACTAAAATGGGATGGGGGGGTACTTCGCTGAACAAATACAGGTGGCTATAAGGTTTGCTATGTCCTGGCGATTTCCTAGCTGAAGGGAGAAAATGCTGTTGGAGAAGACCAGGTACCTCACTGTCCAGGGACTCCTTGTCAGTCCAGTGGCACTGGCAACCACACAGAATGCAGGAAGTCTAAGGTTCAATCCCCTGAGGGAGGTCAGTGTTTTCATTTCCTGTTGAGCTTTCACAACAAGAGGTCATTTGGCTATTTGAACAAGTTAACTTGTACGGCTTGAATGTTATATTTTACAAGAATGTATATGACGTCAGACAAAAGGTCAAAATCTACAGAAGTATTAGTAAGTTGAAGCCATCTAAGGGGAAACTGGCAGTTGGGACTTTAGCCATGTGTTAGACAGATAAGTAAATAAGGATAACTGTTCAGAATGTTGGATTCTGGCTGCTGCCAACTTAGCAAAAATAAAGTCCTATTTCCAGAGGAAGAAAATAGTCGCGTTGAGGGTTTAAGCTGATCTTTATTCAATGATGGACAAGCGTTCTTGTCTGATTCTAAATTGACAGTTGAGCAGCTTAAGTAGTATCATTCCAGGGGGAGGTACCAGGTCTGCCTATGTAGAAATGGTTTGATTGGTGGAAAACATAAGCCACCATTTCTATAGCCAATGGAAAGGGGTTGTACTTGATGTCTCAGTCTTACACTGAAGTTACAAAGTCATTTATCATTTTACACTTAACAGCGTTAGATATCTCTCATCAACACTACTATTAGAAGTCAGAATAGGGGAGACACTATTAGGGTCTCAGAGACAAGAAGTAAAATAGTTTGTATTTAGAAATAAGAATATTTTCAGAGTTGCCTGGTAAAAGAAGTTCTGTTTAACACCATATAGAAATGCTGCCTGGAGGGAAGGTACCCTTAAAACTGTTCAAATACTAGAGTCCCAATGTCAAGCATTTAAGGATGAACTATAGAAAATGCTTAAACTTGGGGTTATAGAGGAATCTCCGACTGATTGGAGTGGAATATTCTCATTGATCTTATTCCCAAGCATGGGGGATTTACAAGCTTTTTTGCAATGACAGCATATTAGAATTTGCTTCACACCTCCCATGCTTAGTAGGCAAATTGACTAAGATGTTGGGCAAGGCTAGGATTATGTCCACTTTAGAAAGTTATTGGTAAATCCCACTAGTCTCAGATAATAAGAATAAAGTTCATTTTCCACATCACTTGGACTTTTCCATTATAGAGTAGTATTTTTTTTTCTGTGGAGTACCTTTAAAATTCCAGAAGCTGATGGCCAAAATTCAAAAACCACAGCAGATGTGCCATGGACTACCTGGGTGGCACCATTTTTTCTGTAGATTGGAAAAGACGTACCCAAATTTTAAGCCATTTCCAATACTGTATGTCAGGCAGGATTCTTAACTCAGCTCGCTAAGTACAGGTTAGGTATGGAGGAGTCATGCTATTTGGGCTTTGTAATAAGCCAAACTGTAATGAAACCGCAAGCTGAAAAAGTTAAAACTGCACAAAATTAACACGTGCCAACCACTGAAATGGAAAATACAGGCTCTTTTGGGCCTGGATACCTATTATCAGATGTTTGTTCTGGATTTCTCTACTATTGCTTGCCCCTTGACTGACTTGACTAAAGGTGAAGCTCCTTTGAAGAAGAAATGGACATGTGGAATGGAGCAAGGTTTTGATGTCTAAAAAAGCATGCTGATTTTGGAAGAAGAAATGGACAAGTGGAATGGAGTATGGTTTTGATGTCTAAAAAGCATGCTGATTTTCGAAGAAGAAATGGACAAGTGGAATAGAGCATGGTTTTGATGTCTAAAAAACCATGCTGATTTTGGAGTTCATTCTAATAGCCACAGACGTTGCTGAGAAACTCTGCTGAGCTGTAGAATAACAGTGATTTGCCATCTAGTGGTCATTTTACTACCCTTAAATATTACTTGGGAGGGAGGGAGCTCAGGGTTAGTTATACATCATGTTCTGCCTTCAAGGACTGTACCGACAAATGGATCTCAATGTAAAACTGTTTCAGTGGACATTGACCCACTCTCCTTTCATCTTTAAGATCTTACATTGGCCTGGACACAGCTACCTGAATGCTTGTGGGCTGTCCTAGAAATGCAGCCCGTCTGCTGGAGCTCGAACTCTGATGGTTTCATACTGGTAGGAGTGTGCCATGTGGTAAAGTGGTAGCTGCACACATTGCCTTTTTAAGGGGGCCGACTCACAAACTGGCAGGCAGATTAGAGCTGAGGAAGAACAATGAAGGACAGCTGCAAGACTCTTTAAAGCCCAGTACCCTTGCTACTCTTTAAATTTGTGATGTTTGGGTCTGCAGAGTGTCCCGGGAACACTCAGGAGGGAGCAGGATGGAGTTTCTTGTACCAGAAGAAAGGCAGGCAAGAGGGTGTGCCTGTGAGGGAAAGGAGGTATTACCTTATAGAGGCAAAACTACTTCATTTTAATATCTGCCTTTGTGGAAGTCCAGTAAGAAAGTACTTGAGAATATTCCTGCCTGTGTAGAATTGGATTGCAGTCATAGTTCTATCCCACTGCATCACAGACCTGGCATGAAAGCTTTTATTGAAGTGATATCAACCAATGATAAATGCAATTAGCCAAGACAAATTTATCATGTTTCCTTTTGTGTATCTGTCAGTTCATTGTTACATTTATTATATTGATTATTTTAGGGCTTTTAGGAATTGGAAACCTGTCCAGACCAGATTACGGAGATCCAGTTCAGCCTCAGCCAGGAGACGTACCCGTGTTTTGGGCTTGTGGCGTAACTGGACTGGAAGCTGTCCGCAGTGCTAAGAGTAAGTAAAGAATTTTATTTTATGACAGTTGAGATTTTATTTCATTTTGCTATTAAATTAAACATAATTGTTTTGTTGAAATGCTAAATCTCACCCTTTCTACCTGTACTTTATAACCAGTGATTATTGCATGTGTTTTCTTAAACACAATAGATTTTAGGGTTTTGTACTAATATACATTTAGACAATAGAAAAGAGAATCATATGCGCTGTCTAATAAAAGTTTTATTTTAATTTTCACCAAGGGAGGATGTGGGTAGGGGGTATACATTGCAGTGCCACCCACCATTTCTAGTAAGACATAATTCAGCTAAAACACCTTTTGGGGTTCTTTTGGCACCAGGAGTGTCACATTTTAAGGGTACAGACTCATTTGGTGATGTTGGTGGGTTACTGAAGGTTAGGCAGGGGATGTGGGAATTCTGGATGCTCCTAGCTGTCCTCACCAGGGTGGAGAGTAGTGCCTTCTCAGTCCCTGCTGGAGACCAGGGCTTTGAAGCTACCACCTAAGTATAAGGGTATGCTGTTGTGAGTGTTGTATATAGGTTCATAGGTTCATAGGTGTTTACTAGGTTAACGACCACGAGGACCTTTTTAAGCCTAGCCATGCATCCCAAATCTTTGACGAATTCTGATACCCTTGATAAGTGTGTGTATGAGAGTTTGTGTACAGGTGCGGACATTACTACACAGTCAAACATACAAAGACAACATAAGCAATGAAAATGGCAAGCAGAACCAAGGGGAACAGATTAGCAATGTGTTGTCCTCACCACTCCCTCCTTACCTGAATATGACAACCGCACATGATGGCAACCACACATGATGCTGTGAAAGCCCTACCTTATCTTTTCCTGGGCAGATGCCTGAATATG
>NC_056737.1:1094787093-1094837093 GCF_019279795.1 Protopterus annectens
TACACTGCAAAATAGCAAAATTGGTGCTCAAATGGATTTTTTCTTCCTTTAGAAGTTAATGAGACAATATGTAAATTACTGCATACCCAGAAATATGAAGGTATTAAACAGAAAAGATGCAGTGCTCATGTATATAGGAAACATCCCATGTCCTACAGTTTCAACTTGTTGGTAAAACCAAAATACTATTATGAGTAACCTGCATTCGTATTTCATAACTTCTTTGAATAGTTGTTCTTGCCTTACGCTCCAGGCTATACCTAGAAATGGTGACTGACTAGCCCATTCACTCAGTTATCAACCAAACAAACAGTAAATAAATAGATGTGTGAGTTACTGTCATAGATGCATGTACTGTTGCTGTTTATTACATACAGACACAATTTTTGCCTACCCTGTCCTGCTACATAAGGTCTTCTCCTAAGTGCTGTGACTCTGGCATTATATTTTCTAAGCTGGGTGGGTTTTACTTAGTTAATGTTTAAGATGGGTGGTTTGGAAAGGCCAGATTTTGGTAAATGGCAGGTGCTGATGGTTTAGTTTAAGTTAATTGGGATTTGTTCTATTCACCTTGTGTACAATGAAACAGATCCATATTCTTCCTCTAGGCTACATTCTGTGACAGCCTGTTATGTTTGCCCACTGTCTTTTTCTGAAAAAAAAAAAGCTTTATGTTCCTAATGAAGAATTCTGATCTGTTGTAAATCCTGTCCTCCCCCACTTGCTTTTTATCATGTGCAACTCAATTTCCCAACCCCCCCCCACACCTTGTACAAGTATATGTATCCCTGTCGTACCTTGCATATCTGTTCTTTCCCGTTTTGTAAACATCCCAATAATTCCATACTGTTCTCGTAGCTGCACACAAAAGTATGTACAAGTAACTTTTAGCAGCAGCAAGGCTGGATTAATGTGAGTTTGTGTGTGTGTTGGGGGGGCTGCTCCAGGCCCATGCTTAGGAATAGGCCTTGCTACTTCTACTTTCAGTTATGTCTGAAATCACATACAGTTGTAGCACCAAATAAGTAGCTGCTTATAATTTACAGCTCCAGCCTTATGATGCCCATGCCCCACTGCTGACCAGAGAGGTATTACAGATATTACAAGGAAGGTAGATTGTAATTAGGTGTATTTTTAAATTGTTTTTAAAATAATATTCGTCCAGTTCTCTCAAACACCATGCATTGCTGTAAACAGCATAATTTGTCATCTGCCTAATTTTCCTCCCTATCTAACTTGTTTCCTACTTTCATGTTTTTAGGCACTCAAAATATTTATTATATTGGCTATATATACTTATATTTTATGAAGAATTACTTTTGCAGATATCAAATATTTTGAAGTTTGCAAGAGTATTCATCAACAACGTTTATGCTGTAGCACTGCCTTAATGTAATCTGGTCCTTATATTTATGCAGTGTCTTAGCATAAATACTTCTCGTATAGATGTGTATTATGCGTTTACTTGTTTTGTTACAAGATAATGGTTGGAAATGGATTTTTGTGGTCTACCACCCAACTGGCTGGTAAATAATAATAAAAAATATAGTGATTTACTTGAATTTGCATGATTTTTCTGAAGAGTATGAAGTCTATAACTCAAACGCCTATCATTATTTTTTTACTTTAATCCTCAGTGATTTGCCAGAAAACCAAAATTTTATGAGGAACAGACTAAAAATACGAGGCAAAAATGTGGACATTCTGCCAAAATCTGTACAGTTGAAAGGCATGCTTCACAGGCTTAAACTACACTGCATGTAACACCCAGTGCACTATCACATCAAATATCACAGGCATGGCAGACTTAAACTACACTTCATGTAACACCCAGTGCACTATGACATCAAACATCACAGCCATGGCAGGTTTAAACTGCACTTCATGTAACATCCATTGCACTATGACATCAAATATCACAGGCATGGCAGACTTAAACTACACTTCATGTAACACCCAGTGCACTCTATGACATCAGACATCATAGGCATGACAGGCTTAAACTACACTGCATATAACAGTGCACAATGACATCATACATCACAGGCATGACAGGCTTAAACTACACTGCATGTAACACCCAGTGCACTATGACATCACAGGCATGACAGGCTTAAATTACACTGAATGCAACACCCAGTGCACTGTGACATCAAACATCACAGGCATGACAGGATTAAACTACACTGCTTATAACACTCATTGCACTATGACAGCAAACTTCACAGGCATGACAGGCTTAAACTACACTGCAATTAACACTCAGTGCACAATGACATCATACATCACATGCTTGATAGGCTTAAAATACATTGCGTGTAACATCCAGTGCATTATGACATCATATATCACATGCATGCCAGACTTAAATTACACTGCATGTAACACCCATTGCACAATGACATCATACATCACAGGCATGACAGGCTTAAATTCACTGCATGTAACACCCAGTGCTCCTGCTAGATGTTATCTTTCTGGTGCGCCGGATATAACTCCCTTGCCCCAAGATGGGCGAGACAGCAGCAGTTGGTCACTCCAGCCTTCCTGGTTTGCTACTGCTGGCACAAACAGTCACTGTTTTTAACTAAAAGGAGTATATCATTGTGGGAGTCATACGTTTGGAGACATATATTCCGCTTAAAGAAGGAAAATGGGAAATGCTACAAATGTTTACGGTAGAAGCTGAAAGGGCCTTGCTGGTAATTCTGTACATCAGAGTATAGCTGTCAAAACTGTACATAATTGCTTCCTTTGAAACTAAATAGACACATTGATTACTTTCAAAAACATTTCTTCTTTGTTATTTATGTCCTTTTTATTTTTTAAATGTGGGTAAAGATACTGTGAATTCTAAACAATTGACAACAAGGCCAAATAATAAATTTACATAAATAGTAGAGCAACCAGACTTAGGAGACTTTATAATCTGGCAGTTGCATTTAAAATGGGTCGAGTTAAATCTTGACTGAAAACAATTTCTGTCTCTTGAGTGTGAACTGTTGATTACATTTTACTAATGTTGTTGCCCCCAGATTTGATGAGAAACTCTCCTTGGGGGATGTAATGAGACAAGCGGTCAGTAACCATGGTACTCCTTGGACTGCACAAGGACTGATTTCTTGTATATTAACTACTCAGAGATAATGGATTTGATACCAGATGTGCATTGTGTTCCTTGTGGCTTGACCTTTGGTCTGTCCCTGTTGAATCTGTGTTGTCTGGGGTCAAAGGCCCAGTAATTTTTCAGACTGTTTTAATCTGAGTATGGACGTTTTGGGGGAATGCTGAAAGCATCCTTATTCATGCCTGCCCTCAGGAAGCCATCACTAGATTTGTACTGTCTGGATTACTGCTGTCCTGCCTCTGACTTGTCATTTTTGAGAAAAGTTTTAGATAAGTCAATGCGTGTTTAACCTTACTTATTTTTAGTATGGTATGGCCTTCTTGATTCCTACAAAATCAGACGTCATGCCCTGTGCAGTACTGAAAGTGTGCTTCCTGGTGTGGTTAATGAGCTCCGGATGGTTACAAATCAGATTATTTAGTTCTGGTCACTTTGACCTCTCAAATGCATTTTATACCATGACCATGAGATCTTAAGCTAGCAAGTACATACTTGCTATGGCATGCTTGCCATCATCCTTAATTACTTTTTTTTCCCTAATCTTTTAGATCCCCCCATCATCCTTACAGCACTTCTACCAGTGTCCCACATCCTAGTTGAGTCTACCAGCTACTACAATCCCCCAGACTTACTCCATAACCTGCTACGGCTAGTCGTGAAACCTAAGGGCATCCAGAGGGTCTCAGACATTTACATTCCATTCAGGGTGATTTTTTTGTTATTGTTATGCCCTGCCTACTTTCCCCACCTCCTCCCCTCCATTTGTTGACCTTGCCTGAGGGCTACTGCCCTCATTAGACCATGCTTACCCTTAGGGAGTGTCATCAGCCAGTACCCTCCCTCCCTCTTGGGGGGCCCACCCATCACTCCCTGCTAGTACTTCAGACACCCAAGACACTAACCAAACTTGGGTTGTCTGGGCTGTAGTCAGACCTTTATCCCTATATGTCATGGTGCTGGCACCATCCTTAATTGTTTTGTATTTTAAAGATTGAGTACAAAGTATTTCACAGTTCACACAGTTAGCAGAAAGAGGTAGCCAGGAGCAGAGTGCATTTTCATTGTTGTGATCACTCATTCATAGTGAAAGGAAGCAATTTTTCCTAATCTTACATCTGAAAATTAATTTGTGAAAGTCATGTGAGTATGCAGAACTGAACCCATTTTATTAAAGTCACCAGCCATCACTCTTTCAGACTTTGAATACAAGCCTCTGATGTTGCCTTAGATATGGTGTTAACATTCGGCACTGCTTCTAGCAGCTCAGTCCATGGCAGTGGTAATAGTGTGATAAAAGCTTGCAACCTACAGATTGTGACAATGATAGAGAAGGCCCAATCCAACAAGACATCTGTGAAAAGTTCCCAGGCAGAGTCGGATACTGCAGAAGGTAGGGGGTGTAAAAAAAGGCCTCATGTCTGGTTCCCTTTCAAAGACCCACTGCCCCTAAAGCATCATTTACTTTCTGTTGGCTTGTTTTCTGCACTGGGAGACTGTTGTCCATGTCATCGGTTTTGGACATAAGCAGGATCACTAATAATCATGGAAAACATAATCAAAAAGTCAGAAATATTTTGAAAAAATTGTAGGCTTCACTACCCACTAAAACAACACTGGTAGTTCTTTATATTATATGCTACAGCTTTTATTTCTTACATAGGTTAGCAGAAAAATGTATTGCTATTTGGGTAGATGCTTGCAGTTTAACTTTTAATTAAATACGTTTCTGACTGACCTTTATATATAATGCATCTTCAAGGGCTGTAAATACCAGTGTCAAACACACAACACGTACATATTAAGCCTTTGTTCAGGAGCTCAGTCATGAACGATTAATAGTATAAACCTAATAATTAACTCTGCTAGTTTTTCTGAAAAATTAATTTATAAATCAGTGAACTGTTGTGGCCTAAGCAATATTTTTAGCAAAAGCATTTAATTGCAAAATCATTTATATGCAAAGAACATTCCATTTGGGACCAAACTTGGACAAAAGACAATGATATCAGCACAGCCTTAAGTGTTTTAGGCAAAAGGGGCTGATGCCTGTTTCTGCATTATGGACATGCATATGAATCTTGTAATGGAATCACTGTATTCAGCTCATTTGAAAGTATCAGTGTTTTAAACAGTCAAGCCAACTAAACTTTTCATGCATATATTTTTATTTTAGGATGAAACAGCATTTATAGTAGGGAAACTCTTACTATCAGGCCCCAGTGACCTAATGGATAAGGTACTGACTTCCTAAGCCAGGAATTGTGGGTTTGAGTCACATCTGGGGTGATGTAGTCTTATCCTGGGAAGTTGGCATAATGGTTAAGGTGTTTACCTTACAGACACAAGGTGCAGCATTTGATCCTTACATGGGGCAATTGGCTAGGCTTAAAATGGCTCCTGGCCTATACAAAACAATAATGTGCTCACTGTCTAATCAAAAAATGGATATTTTCATCATTTTTACTTCTCACGTATATTGTTCAATTCTCATTGTAATGTTATAACTCAGTGTTCATGCATTCAAGAATTTAACACTTAAGAATTATGAAATTGAAGTTGGAATAAGTTACTTGAAAACTGAACTACTGGGGATGTACTGTAACATTGCAACGTTTTACTTAACTCTCACCTTCCCTCATTAGATTTACTGGAATATGCATATCATCTTGTTTAACCCCCCCCCCCTTTCCATTGACATGGGGTCAGGATGTCACTTCAATTGTTACCTTTCTCTACTCACAACTACTCTCCTACCTTCTTCGACAGTCATGCCTGGCCATCACAGATCTTCTCACATGCAGTCCTTCTGTCTCTTGTCAGGACATCCATGTTTCCTCTTGCCGCCTTCTTATTTTTCTCAAATCTTTACCAAATTCTCTTCTGCTTTCCTGCACATGACTGAATCCCTAATCTGTTCTCCCTGACATTCTATGCAATTGGGACTACTTTGGCTTCTGCTCTAATGTCCTTATTTTTCATCCATCCCACAGAATTTATCCTACAGCATGTCATAGGTACTTCATATCCATAACTTACTCCTCAGTTCCCTGCCTTCACTGCCGAGGTTTTTGTGCCGTACAGAAGCACTGGTCACAGCAATGTTTTGTATACCTTACTTTTTAGCTTCTTTGCCATTTTTCTGTCACACACGAGCCCAACACCCTGTTCATAGGTTCATAAGTTCATAGATGTTTACTAGGCTAATGACCACAAGGGCATTTTTAAGCCTAGCCATGCATCCCAAATCTCTGATGAGTTCTGATACCCTTGATAAGTGTAAGCATGGGTCTGGGAGATAACCCATTTACAGGTTACTCGTTTGCATCAGACATAGGTGCCAAACCAGGGATGAATTTCCAGTTTCCCATCCAATTGTCCAAGTTGCACTTGAAATGGATTAGGGAGGAACTCTGCTTCACATGGATGGGGAGCCTGTTCCATAGATGGGGTGGTCTCTGGGATACATACTTATCTCTCCATCAGGTCCTATTTATATCACAGGCAAGGTTTAAGTCTTTAGAATGGGTAATTCTGATACTGTTTGTTTTGTGGATATGCAGGAGGTCCATGAGAGTGGGGTCTGACATTGCCCTGTATGCCAGGCATAGATCTCACCTCAAAAGCCTGTAGGAGACAGAATACAGGGATCGGACCTTGAAGCAGTCTGCATAGGACATATTACTTATGCCCTGTATTCTTTTAGTGAGGAACCTCTGTGGATGTTCCAGTTGTTCGATATGCCTGGTTAGGTACATACCAAGTCTTGCCGAATACAGTGGAACAATGACTTGAACTTAGATGCCATAACTTTGTTTATAAGTTGCGCAGCATAGAATGATTTCTTCACCACTGTAGACACGTGATGATCAAAGGCAAGATTACTATCTATGTGTGTCCCTAAGTCCCTGACTACTGGGTCAACTCTAAGGGGTGTGTTGTCAATATGATAGTTACCAGGGATACTTGACTTCCCAAAGGATACTATTATGCATTTCTTGGAATTTAGTTTTAGTCCATGGCTCTGACACCAGTTATTTTTCTGTGTCAGCACCTCCTGGAGAACATTTGTGTCAGTGTGAGATTCAATGACAGCTCCTAATTTGTAATCATCTAGAAATTTAATCAGCCAGAGACCACTGACATTGGCCTTGACTTCTGAGAAGTAAATGCCAAAAAGGAGCGGTCCAAGGACTGATCCCTGAGGGACTCCACTTGTGACTGGCCTCTTTGTAGAGGTGGACTCCTGAATTCTAACTTCCTTGGTCCTGTCTGTGAGTCAGTTGGCTATCCACTGGGTGACATATGGGTTTGTACCTAACCTCTTGAGTTTGTCAACAATGCCTGAGTGGGGTATTGTGTCAAATGCCTTGGCCAGGTCAAGGTAGGCAGTGTGAACGATTTTGCCCTCATCCATTGCTTTGGTGACCTTCTCAAAGAAGTCCACCAGGTTGAGTAGGCATGATCTGTTTTTTACAAAACCAAACTGGGTTGGGTCCCGTGTCTGGAGGTTTACTATAACTGTTGATCATCTCCATGATAATTCTTTCCATGGCTTTGCATACAAGACTAGTTAGACTTATGGGTCTGTAGTTTCCAGGGTCTGTAGGTGGCCCACCTTTGTGCAGAGGGATGACTGTTGACTTTCTCCATTCATGAGGCACGAAGCCTGTTTGGAGGCTACAGTTAAATAGTAATTCCATCTGTGTCAGTTGGCTGCAGCACCTCAAATTCTAACTTTGACTTCCTTGTTCAGAGTTTCTTTCTTCTCATCAACACCTCACAGATTCTTGAAGCGTTAACCTGTTTGAGTGTTTTCCCCTTCTATCACAGTTTTCAGCTTCTTCTTATTCCCCGTTTGCTGCCATGGCCATGGTTTTGTCTGTCCATTTCATCTCATGTTCCTTCATCTTTGCATTGTAATTCTCAATAATTTATTGAAGTTCCTGCCCAGAGTCTGCTTGTAGTGTAAATATTGTTTGCATTAAGCAGCTTTGTTGATCTGACCCCTCTGACCCGTTTCCTGATAAATTTCATCGCCAGTACGAACAAGAATTAGTTCAGAGCTGAAACATGATGCACCCACCCCCAGTAGAACCCCCTTTTGTGAGTCTGAACAATGTTCATACATTTGTTTTTGGGACCCTGTATATAAATGTTGTGAGTCTGAACAATGTTCATACATTTGTTTTTGGGACCCTGTATATAGCCTGCACTAATTCTACCAATGTTGTGAGTCTGAACAATGTTCATACATTTGTTTTTGGGGCCCTGTATATAGCCTGCACTAATTCTACCAATGTTGTGAGTCTGAACAATGTTCATACATTTGTTTTCGGGGCCCTGTATATACAATGTTCATACATTTGTTTTTGGGGCCCTGTATATACAATGTTCATACATTTGTTTTTGGGGCCCTGTATATACAATGTTCATACATTTGTTTTTGGGGCCCTGTATATACAATGTTCATACATTTGTTTTTGGGGCCCTGTATATACAATGTTCATACATTTGTTTTTGGGGCCCTGTATATACAATGTTCATACATTTGTTTTTGGGGCCCTGTATATACAATGTTCATACATTTGTTTTTGGGGCCCTGTATATACAATGTTCATACATTTGTTTTGGGGGCCCTGTATATAGCCTGCACTAATTCTACCAATGTTGCCAGGAGTTTGAGCCATTGCAGGGATGCCAAATTAGTGTTTTCTTAAGACTTGTTATATGCTTTTTCCAAGTCTAGGAATATCCAGTTGGATTTTTTCCTAATCTCCAACATTTTCTCCACTAGCTTTTTTGCTGGAAACATTGCATCAATCCAAACTGCTCATTTCTCATCTTACTTTCTACTGTTATGTGTATTTATCAGTTACCATCTTCTGCACTTTCATGGTGTAACATGATTTTGATAGGTCTGTACTGCCCACACTTGTAAATGCCTCCTTTGTTTCTTATACACTGGCATTAGTATGCATATTCACAAGTCTTCTGGGGTTCACCATTTTCCCTGTACCAGAATGTGCACCCCAAAGTGCCATTTCTCCCCTAATGCACCCCACATCTTGATCATATTGGCAGTGGTTTCCCTGACTTCATTTACCTTAGTGCTGTTCATACTATTTCTAGGAGTTCAGAGGTCGTACATGGGAGCACAGCTTTTGTGTGTTTTTCTTCATTAAGAAGTCAGTTGAAATACTCCTTCCGTCTTGCCTTTGACAACCTTTGGACTAGTGAACAGATTGTTGCTGGCATCCCTTATGAATGGCGACTGATGACTGTCTTTATCTTTCTGTCATTGCCTTGCATTTTGATAAAGCATCTTTGTACTTTCTGCTGAGTTACTTTCCAGATGCTGGTAGAGTTTCCCTGATGCCTTGTTCTTTGCTATTGCACCTTTTCTCATAGACACTTTGTTAGCCAGCCAGTATTCATTCCTTCTTAGCTTGTTCTGTCTTTTCTGTCTCCTCCTTTTTTAATTGCTTCCTGCACATTTCTATTCCTCCACCACCTTTCCTTATGTACCTTATTTTCATACCTGGCTAAGCATGTCCATTTTGTGGTCTTTGCACAAGATGCTGTCATTCTTCAACACCACTTAGGTCCCCTTCTTCCGGGGTGCTAGAGCCCTGAATGTTTCCTTGAACATGCTTTCATTCCAGTCAATTTTCAGGTTTACAGTCTAGTCTGTGTTGACTTTCGAAACCTCTCTGACCACTGCTTGCAGTTGATTGTGGCCACCAGTGGTTTATGTTGGGGGATGACCATTTCACTGAGGATGACTTTGCAATCTCTGATTTTACCCCAGTGCCTTTCTCTAGCTAGGAGAAAATCTGTCTGAATTGCATGCTGACAACTATTGTAAGTGACCTCATGACTGTCTCTCTTGCTGAACAGTTTGGCCTCCATTAAGTCACTTATGAGAGAGAAGTCTAAAATGTCCTCTCCTTTATTTCTTTTGTCACACCTATGGGGACACTGGCAATCTTATTTTGCCTGTCTCATTATCAACACCAGCTCATTTTACCCCACATTGTCTAGGAGGTCCTGAAACTTTTGTCCAAAAGCCCTCGTTCCTCTGACCATGACAGTCCAGCTGTGGGACATACGCCGAGAAGACTGCCCTATCTTTACGCTGGGGACTGATTTCCACAAGTCTATCAGTAATTCAGATGACATCCCAAGTTGTCTTCAGAAGATTCTCTCACACCACAATTCCAACACCATTTCTAGTCTGTCCTCGCTGTGAGTATTAGAATCTGGATTCCATGCCAAGTGACTTGGACTTTCATTATGTAAGTTGGGGGGGTGCAGCACCCCACAACTCCCACAACAGTGGTGGAGAAAAAATCAGACATTTAAACCCATCATTTCTGTGTGTTTCATCCATGGCAAGATTTGTGATGAGACATCAGGAAGCCAGCTGAAGGTTACAAGGAGATTGTTTAATAGAATTGAGTTTCTATAGGTCAGGGTTTAGTAAGTATAGGTTGAATTAAAAAAATGTTTGTTTTTTCTAAGGGATAAACTATATTAAGTTGTTCCATTTGTGTTTATTTGTTTATATGTGAAGAATGAAAGCTGGATATAGGAGATACAGGAGAAAACCAGCTGATAATGGTAAATATTTTAAGAATTTGCTTCAAAATTTATAATTCATTGAAGGACTGGTTGCCCTAACTGGTTTCCTTAGGTATGAAATGACATCATATATATATAATGGCTGAGTATAATGGAGAGAGTGTGAAAGCTGTGAGATCTGTAAGATGTATGTGAGTCATGCTGATTATGCTGATTTTGCTTTATTTGACTGGACAGGAGGCCATGTTGAAAGAGTTCAACATTTGGAATAATACCTATGATATAGACCCCCGTCCCCTTTTAGTTGGTGTGATGGGTAGATAAGATGACATGGTTAGAGCAGGGGGGATGATACTATACTCACTAAGGAAGTTTGTTAGTGATGGTGCAGATTATTATTTTGACTCTCACAATACCTCCAGTCATGCCATTGTCATACAATATGCCAATGGTTCTACTCTAATCTGCTCTGCCAAAACCCTATTCTCTGTTCAAGAATGAATTAAACATTCTTTCTCATCAGTAAAAAACAAGCTGGGCAACTTCCAACTTCTGTTAAATCTGAAGAAAACTAAATTAATGCTATTCAAACCCCCCCCCCCCATATTTCTCAGCCTAAAGGTCTATTTTTTTTCAATGACTTTGAAATACAATACCATATCAAGTTACCTGTCATTATTATAGATGAGCACCTGAAATATGAGCAACATATCCTTTAAGCAATCCAAAGGGCGCATCAGAAATTAGGGTCACTATATCTAATAAAACCTTACATCACAGGCATTGCAAGAAAAAGTATTGCAAGAGCCTGTCTACTTGCGGCTCTACTCTGTGCCTGTCATTGTTCACCAGACTTAATTCTAGTCGGTTCCTAAAATCTGAGCAGTGCTGTAACAAAGTCACCAAGTCTGCTGCAAACCAACCAGCCTTAATTCTAGTCAGGTCCTAAAGTCTGAGCAGTGCTCTAACAAAGTCACCAAGTCTGCTGCAAACCTCCACACAGAGCTCTGCACTGCACTGCTGTTAAGCAATTTCATTGCTTAGAACTACCACACACATTCATACATACACAACAGCAATGGAGTCCCCTGTGGAGAAGACAAACGTACTATCACAACTGATCCCATCCCAACCTCCTAGTATGTTATCAAGATCCCACTAGTTGGTATTTGCACAGCACCATTTCCCCTCATTACCATAACATGGTAATGGACTCGTGTTCACAGTCCTGACAACTGACTGTGAATTTTTTATGAATTACAGTTAGTCAGGGTAGCATACCATAGTGCAGTAAGGCAAAGTAGGGTTTTAAAGAATGTCTTTTCAAGTAACTGAACATAGCTGCATAATAAGGCATACTATAAAATGTAAGCTGTCTCATTATGATTTTTATTTATTTAACAGTGGTTTACTGGGAAAGTCCAACTGGGACAGAGCCCATTTTAGGTTCACATAGGAACACACATAGGTTTGTACTAAGCTAACTGCCTTGGGAGCCATTTTAAGCCTAGCCAATTATCCCTTGTGAGACTCAAACCTTGCACCTTGTGTTTGTAAGGCAAACACCTTAACCATTAGGCCACCCTCCCACACGGAGACCCAGGGAGAAATGCTCCAGACCCATGTCTTTGGAATGTGAGAGGAAACTGGAGCACCTGGGGAAACCCACGAAAATGCAGTGAGGATATACAGACTCTGCACAGAAGACACCCCAGCTGAGAATTGAACTATAAAACCTCTTGCTCTGAGGCGCCAATGCTAACTGTTTCACCTCTGTGCCAAACTGTAGTGCTGTTAGGCTCCATAGTGCTACTAGACATCCCGAGCATAAACACAGAATGGCTTTGTATGCTGCCTCTGACTATCATGATCCGTGTTTATAAATCGCTGTAGTCTATGGCAGCGTACAAGACATTCTTTACTGGATACATAAAAACAAGTGTAGTATGTCTATGAATACCCAGATCTGTCAGTTGTATAGTACAACGTGTGTTATCTTGTGGTCCTTCTGTATAGTGGAAGCATAAGAATAGTGGTCTGTTTGCCAACTCTATTGGCATGGAGTGATATCCAGGTGGCCAGAGTTCAGTTAGTGGCCACCTGATGGAGTTGGCATGAGGGAGGAAATGAGTGATGCTGCTTAGCTGACTTACCTCAGAAGGTGGGTGCAGGAGCACATACCAAGGGTGCATGACTCTGTGGTTGAATCACTGATGGAGATCAGAGACCCTGTAGGAGCTCTAGCTTCAAGGATAGCAGTGCTGTCCTGAAGGGTTACATCACTCCCGAAAGTGAGTGATTTGCCCTTGCTGATGCCCACTGTACACTGAATCCTGAGTGCATTACTGTGGAAGGGCAGTGGGGGTAGGGGTTGCAAACAGTTTAAAATAGGTGCCTCTCAGTTGGCTGTCACTGTCATGGTGGGGAATAAATGGGACAGTTGACTAAGAGATGGTCAGCTGGCAACAGCGGCAAAACTAGCCATAAAAACAGTGGCCTCTTTGATTTTCTTGTCCATAAGATCTGTTATTGTGCACTTCTAGTGGTTCAGCAGTGACTGATGGAATTTAATTTGGATGAACAGCAGGATTTTATTTGCAGATTTAAGATCAGCTGCATTTGTCATTGGGTTTAGTTTGCTGTTGTTATTATTGTTGATAGCATTCAGTACAAATGGTTTAGGAATATTTCAGGTAGTGATGTGATGCCTTTTATTGCCTCCTTTTGCCCCGTTCTCCCACTTTCCAGTCGATTCCTTCAGCACATGGATCTTTAATTGAACCCAAGTAATCTGGGTCTTAGTCAATGGTTTAAAAAAAACATTAGAGTTGTTTTCTTTTTTTGCTGAGTTATTGATCCTTTGAGTGACAGGGAGTTAGGCATCTGCAAGCATTTCTTTGACCAACGTAGTATATTCTCTAAAAATGGGAGTCAGTTAAAAAAAATTGAGAGTCACCCAGTCCCACATTATTGAACATCTTTTCACACCCTATTCGGTCAGAAAATTGGTCAAAAGAGAGAGGGCGAGTGCAACATATGTGGACAGTTTTCAGAATACAAATGACTGCTGTAAGTTTGAAAAAATGGGACCTAGACAAAAACATGTAGACATAGGGCTAACAGCAACTCTATAAAGAAAGTTACTACAATTTCAGTACTGAAGCGCAGACCCAATATCTCTGAGGCAGAAATATTAAAACAGTGCGCAAGATTTTCACCAAGATCACCACAGTAGTCAAACAGTATAATTTTTTGCACTGGTTCCATTACCATAGAGGGGTAAATAAGATTAGCACAAAGTGATTTATATCAGGTAACTAAGTATGCCATCACAGACCTGACATCATCTCCTTTTTTGCAGCATTAGATGGTGTGAATACTTGGAACTGTTGAGAATATTTCTCAACTGTGCGCAACCACACTGTGCAATGCATAGCACTTCCTAGGTGTTGTACTATTTATCAGGCAGCACAGCTGAGCGGATTTCTGTTAGTGGCTCAGGTGTCTGTCTGAGAGGCTATAGGGAAGATGGATGTGCCTGTTCACGGAGGAAGAAGAGGGGAACCAAGATCATGTACTGCAACAATCCCTGTCCCTTGGAGGAGGGGCAGTAATCCAAAGGATTTTCCAGGGGCAGGTATTTGGTTGCCAAGTAGCAGGTGCACTTGATTGCGCAGTTGCATGAGAATGGAGTATTGGTTATGGATGTGATCCCCTGTCCAGGATTCATAATTAATGTACCCTCATTGCTGGGGTGCCAGCAAGTGCACAAACCAGTGTTGAGGCTGCCTGTGTGATGGCCTCCCACAGCCAGCTGTTACCCTGACTGGGTAATAGACATGATGGGGGTTTGAATGGGCTTGACAGATAGGGGATGGCATTTTTGGATGCTTTTTCTTCGGCATCTAAGAACCCAGACTCTCTGGGTCCTGCCACTAAAAGGTCTGATCAGTTTTATAAAGTGCCAGAAGACTGTAAATGCCTTTGCAGATGTCCTTCAGCAGATCCTGCAGTGGTTTCCATTGCTTCTGACAAAACTTTCAGACTATAGCCATTCACCATGGTTCTCCCTTCTGATAAGGAGAGCAATACTATAGAAAGAATAGGGAAAAAAAGTTTATACTTCTGCCACCTTAGCTTTCTGTGCTATAAATTACCAAAACCATATAACCAGATATGCTTTGGCACTTCTTTCTCAAGCCTCTCAAGCAGTTTCTCACTTCCCAGACTCTGATGTTAACACTCAGCTGATGTCTGTTTTAGGAGCTTCTTCTCAGGTAGCTTCTCACGCCATTAAATGCAGCTGTGATGCAGTTAAAGCATCTTCCAGGGCAGCTGTATCTGGCTCTGTTCTTAGGAGGTATTAATGGTTGAGGCTTCAAGCACTTACAGATGATACCAAAGCAAAACTAATGGATGCTGCTTTAGAAGGCAGTACTGGGTTTGGGGCTGCACTTGCAGATTTATTTAAATCTTTGCAGGAGAAAGGTAAGGAACTACAGGACTTAAAATATTTCACCTGTTGCCATATTTCCCAAATTTCAGAGGAATTACCCATCAAAGACTTCCTTTGTTAGAAAACAAACTCACCAGCCCACTTCCAAAAGCAAAAAAGGAGGTAGGAGAGCTCGTCAGTCTAAGCCCTGTCAGCCAGGTCCTGTACAGAAGTCTTTTCCAGACAAGCCAGGTAGTCTATGAGAACCACACTCATCTCAGTCTTCTTCCTCTTTCTCAACATCTTTCCTGTCTTTTCCATTTTGGGAAACTATTACTCAAGAGTCATGGGTTCTTTCTATTATCAAACAAGGGTACTTCATATTCTGGAAAACTCTCTCTTCATTCATGGGCATTCCACAGTCATTTCAAGGCCAGCTGCATCTACTTCCATAAGTGCTTCAGGAGTTGCTACTTCAGGAAACAATTCAAGAAGTTCCTGCACCCCTCAGAGAAAGAAGGTTTTACCCCAGGCTTTCTTGTACCCAGAAAATACGGCCCATGGAGACCCATTCTGGATCTGTCCTGAAGGTTCCTACCCTCTGCATGTTGTCCTTGCAAACCTTGCTTCCTCTCATTCTTCGTAAGGCTTACATGGCCTCTCTGGACATCAAGGATGCTTATCTTCACATTCCCATTCAACACCTTTACAGAAAATATTTATGTTTTTCTATTGCTTCCTTGCACTTTTAGTTATCAGCTTTTCCCTTTGGTCTTTCCACTGCCCCAAGGGTATTCACATAATGTCTCGTTCCTGTCATTGCTTACTGCAGACTTCAGAGCATCCAAGTTTACCCTTAACTTGGATGCTCTTCTTTATCTAATTCCTTGTCCAGGGACCCTGGAACAAAATCTACAGTTCACTATTTCTCTTCTGCAAAGGTTGAGGTTCACAATGCATTTCAAAAACTCCTTTCTTTCCCCCTTACAGGACCACATCTTCCTGGGGTGCAGGTTGCAGACAGATATTATGCTGGCATGTCTGCCTCCTCCAAAAGGTTCAGTCTCTCATCTCCCATTTCCAGTGTCTTCTCCCTCTTCCTTCTGTTTCAGCCAGGGAGTTTATCAGGCTCCTGGGTTTCATGGCATCCACTATTTTGATGCAACCTCTGGCCAAACTTTACATGAGGAAGTTTCAGTGGTACCTGAAATCAGTTTGGAAGCAGCATGCACATTCACTGCAGTTTGTGGTTCCTCATCTCCCTTTTCTCAAAAAGGAACTCTTTTGGTGGATTCGGCAGATTTCCCTGAACCCAGGACTTCCTTTGCATTCTCCTCTTCCCACTCAAGAGTTGTTTACAGATGCCTCTGACCTAGGATGGGGAGCAACCTCTGCTTCCATAAAGGTACCGGGCCTTCTACAAAGGAGGACCATATCAACATCAAAGAGATGAGAGCTCTCATTTTAGCTCTTCAAGCTTTCCATCCTCTTTTCCATCCAGGACCTCTAAAACTGTTTACAGACAACACCACAGTTCACTGGTATGTAAGCAAATGGAGGGGGGGGGGGCAAAGTCATATCTTCTGTGCAGGTTAGCTCTCATGGCTTGGGAACTGGCAGTTCAGTACCAGGTGATCCTTCAGGGAGTTCCTCCAGTCAGAATTCTGTGGCAGACAACCTGAGCAGGTCCATGACTCAGTCCCACAAATGGATGATTCACAGGAATGTGTTTCTGGATATTGTCCACTAGTGGATTACTCGTCAAGTAGACCTATTTACCTCCCCTCTGAACAGACAACTTCCTCTTTTTTGTGCCAGAGTCCCAGGTTCTCTGGTTTGGAAGGTGGATACCCTATCACTTTCTTGGAGGGGGATGTTTTTCAAAGGCTATTTATTTTTATGTTTTCCTTGGGAAGAGCATCCTTTTTTGTGTTAAGGCTCATTCTACTAGTGCTGTGGCTTCTTCAGATGCTTTCTTTAAGGGTTTGGAAACTAATTCCATTTTAGAAGCAGCTACTTGGACTTTTGTACATTCCTTCACCAAGCATTGTCTTGTGGATGGCATCTCCAGATCTAGAGCTGATTTTGGCAGAGACATTCTTCATGGTATTCTAGAGAGCTCTTCTGGTCATTCCTCCTACCAGGTTTCCTCCTAAGCTTTGGAACTCTCCCTCATGTAAAGAATACTGCAACATTAGAACAGAAGGACATAGAATAATTGTGTAAAATCTTACCATAACAATAGATGTCCTTCACTTCAATGTTGCAGTATTCTATCCCTCCTTCCTCGTTCTCTTAAGCCATTTGTGCAGTGTCTCACGTACTATCAGTACTTAAAAGCTCTTGTATACTGGCCGGATGTCAGGTCGCCCATGGTGAAGGATTGCTCTCATGTAAAGAATACTGCAACATAGACGAGAAGGACATCTATGCTTATTGTAAGATTTTCTACAACTATTCTGTACTTTCATGCAAGCACACTTCAGGACAATTTAGCATGAATAATTGACTGGCTAACATGAGTCTGGCATGTGGGAGGAAACAAAGTCCCCAGATGAAACATAAATAAGAAGGCAATGCCCATACTGAGCATGCCCTAGCTGAGAACTGAAAAAAGGTGATCCTAGCTCTAGAGGCAGTGACAATAAAGGCTGTGCTACCCTTATTGTTAAAACAGATTCATAAGTGACCATTCTAGCCTTGTCCTTACTCTTCCCAGGCAGTACCACCTTCCTCCAAGGAAAGGCTTCATTAACTTGTCATTAAAGTATGGCTCTGTAAGAATTCAGTGACTTCATGATGCAGGGAATTTGCCATTTATTATACACACATTCAGATACACATACTAATTGTATACTATACACCCTTGTGTCTCCCCTTTCTCATCACCATACAGGCAGCCTTACTTCATAGGATTCCCTTTATTTATTTATTTTTTTTTATGTCCTGGAGCACCTTTCAGAAGACAAAGACCCGTTCTGTACTGCCAGTGCTAATAATAAGGCAAACGACTGGGGAGACTGTGTTGCTGTATCACTTCAGCCTGTATGCAGGCAGTTTATATCTGTTTTCATCTTGTTTTGATTTTCATGGTTTGCAATTCAGGTTTCTACAACTCGGTTCTAGATAGGTTTATAGGTAGGTACTAGGCTGTTGGCCCTAGGGCCTATATAAGCCTAGCCAAAAAGGTACCCTGGCTTTCTCCACCCAAGAAAATTATTTTCCTATGCCCCTGTCGAGCAGAGCCACAGAAGTGATCCCTGGGGTGAATTTCCTATCTCCCATCCAATCATCAAGATTTTTCTTGAAGAGTGCCAATGAGGAGCTTTGTTTGATATAGATAGGTAGTTTGTTCCAGAGTATGGGAAGTCTCTGGGACAGGAATCTATCCCTCCAGCATGTTCTGTTTATTGTGGTGACAAGGTTTAGGTCCCTAGAGAGTGTAGCTCGGAGGGATTGAGATTTCTTTAAGTGGAGCATGTCCAACAGTACTGGGTTTGACATAGCTTTGTATGTTAGACAGAGATCGCCTCTGAGTAGGTGATATGCGATGGAGTAAAGCTGGAGTTTTTTGAGACGGTCTGCGTAGGGCATCTGGTTGAGGCCAGTAATCCTCTTTGTGAGGTATTTCTGCGGCCTTTCTAGTTGTTGTAGATGTCTTGTGAGGTACATACCAAAAGGGGCATTGTACTCTATAATGGGTCTAATGAGTGACGAGTAGAGGGGAACAATGACCTCTTTTTTCCTGGATGAGAAACCTTTTCTGATGAGGTGTGCCACTTAGAAGGATTTCCTGACCACTATGGCAATGTGATTATCAAAGGAGAGACTACTGTCCACCTGTGTCCCAAGGTCTCTTATCACACTTTCAGTGTTAAGTAGGCTACCGCCTATGTGGTAGTTCATGGGTACAGAGTTTTTACCAAAAGGGATGACAATGCACTTTTTGGCATTGAGCTTGAAGCCATGGCTTTGACACCAGGCGTCTGTCTCAGTGAGGCCCTTTTGTAGGATGTCCACATTGTTAAGAGTTTTGATTTTGGCTCTTAGTTTGCAGTCATCTGTGAACATTGTTAGCCAAAAACCTTCTGTGTTAGCCTGTACTTCAGAGAAGTAGATACCAAACAGGAGAGGACCCAGGACTGAACCCTGTGGTACTCCACTTGTCACTGGTCTGAAGTCGGATTTGGAGTCTGCTACTTTCACAGTGTGGGTTCTGTCAGTGAGCCATTTGGCAACCCATCTTGTGACATAGAGATTTATAAGTAGTTTAGTGAGTTTATTTATAATTCCAGAGTGGGAAATGGTGTTGAAAGCCTTGGCGAGATCTAGATAGGCTATGTGAACCACCTTACCCTCATCTACGGCTTTGGTGACCGCTTCAATGAAGTCTGTCAGGTTTAAGAGACATGATATGCCCTTTACAAACCCGAACTTGGTGGGGCCCAGAGTTTGGAGATTACCAATGTCATTGTTTATAAGTTCCATGAAGATACGTTCCATAGCCTTGCAGACCAGGCTCATCAGGCTAATGAGGCCGTAGTTCCCAGGGTCCGTGGTGGCTCTCCCTTTGTGGAGTGGGATAACTGTTGCTGTGCGCCATTCAGTGGGCACAAAGTCTGAGGTGAGGCTATGACTGAACATGGTACTTAGGTGGGGTGGCAGTTCATTCTTTAGTTCATGTAGAACCCAGCCTGGGATGTTGTCATGTCCATTGGATGCTGTCTTCTTGGCTTTGGAGAGTGTGATTTTTACCTGTGCAGCAGTGATTACAGGATCTTTGCATTCTTCCGGTATAGAGATGGTCCCTTTAGGGGATGAAAGGGGGTAAAGTTAGCACTGAACCTATCTGCCAGGATGTTGGCAATATCAGTTGGTCCTGTATATTTAGTGCCATTGTGCTGTAGCTCTGAGCAGATCTGGGTGTTGCCATTGAGATTCTTGACATCGCTATAGAATGCTTTGTGGTCTTGACTATAATAAAAACGAAGCAAGGACTGAATGTTTACTAATTATGCACAACTCTATAATTTTGTACATTTCACTGTAGTTCAAGACATAAATTACTAAAACACCCCACTGCCACACTGTTTAAAAAGAGCAAGTGTAATGTTTCTGGTGTAATAAGCATTAATGATAAGAAACTCACATGTAATAAGAATGGCACATACACACAACAATTAAAGGTTTCTTGTCTGCACTGGTTTTCATTATTGTTGCTTCACTTCTTCCTGGGGGGTGTATTAATATTCTGTAATTATAGCAAATCAATGTTTAAAAAAAAAATTAAATATATATAATATATATAAAATGGCCGGAAATGGTTTGTTTAGTCTTCACAAAAAAAGACATATCAAAATTCCTGTTTTCACTTTAAATGCTGTGGAGCTGAACAAGAAGTGGTAACAATACCAGATTTTACGTTAAAACTTCACATAAAGATAATTGGTGTGCAACTCTGTCAAGTGCTTCACTCCCAGAAATAGAAAACAGTTCCTTCTTTTCTCCCAGTAAGTATTTTGCATTTATAAGAACCTGTGAATATGGATCCTGTGTGCCAATAACTGACAGCAGTACCGGTTGTGTTACCTGTAAGAGACGGACCTTTCAGACAAATCAAAACATTGCAACTGTTTTTTGTTAATAATGTATAATGTCGCTCATGAAAAATGTGAGCTTTTGTAGTAGGACCAGCACAATAATTTGAGCGAACCACTTTAACAGTGGGATGGGTGAGACCATGTGCAAAGTGTGTTAATTCGTAATTCATTTTTATTGAGCATAAATAAGTGCTACATGCATGTAATGGAAATTATGGTGTATATTCTATGGACATAAACAATTGACTTGAAAAGACAGACTCCTGTATTTTTAAAGCAATTTCTGTGTGCTAAAGTCATTCTCTATATCCAGAAACAAAAAATTCTGTTGAAATCAGAGCCCTGCCCTCTCCGCTACTTACTGTGAAATATTAAGTGATAATTTGTCTTCTACTGATGTGTAAATATTTTGTTCTTTGATTTTACATTGCACCGAACTGCCCTGCCTTATCTATACTTGTAAGTTACCCTGAACTTGTATAACGGGAGAGGAGGAGACCTTGAGGGGTTGAGTGCAAGTAAAATGACTCAATAAGCTATATTTTTAAAAAACTCCAGTGTTCTTTACTAGTATCTCAATATTCAGCTTTTAGAAACACCTGCCTGTAAAATTTCTTGTGTTAAAGATCTGCTCAAGCATAAAAACGTTTAAGCAATGTGACCTGTATTTTCCCAGTGTAATGGAAAGAAAGTATAATCTCAGACCAGGAATAGGCAGGCATGTATACGATAGACAACAGGCCGGATTCCAAAAGCTATTTGTGGATAGTGCAGCACGTTGAAGGAAGACTTCAGCGCACCAGCTGTGGACGCAGTTTCAGAAGACACGCTGAAAGGAGCCCAAGTACTCAGCTATTCAGCATAGGATAAATTCAGATTCTGCCCATGCCTGTCTGATTCAAAAACACAACACGCACACCAAACACAACTTAAATGCAAGTAACTGCAATGCTGACTCTGTTTCCAAAAATCCTTGGGGTATGCTATATGGCCTACAACGAACAGAGGCTGCTACTATGGATCCTGTCATATTCTGTAAGAATATGGAAAAATAATTTTAAAGAAAACTGCAGCCTGCAATTAATAAACTGCAACAGGCTGCAGTGATGCAAGCCATAAATGAGACTGTGGCTCTGGATCCTAGAAGGCAGCCAGCTAGAGTCAGAACAAGGCTGCAACTAAACCAGTTGTCAAACCAGCAAATGATCAACAGGTAACGGTTAGACAGACAAATGGTGCAGGCTGTCTGTAACACGTGTGCCCCACACATGTTTATTTAGACCCTGTGAGGTGGACTGAGGGCTGTATTCCAGCATAGTGAAATACTTGAGGGACTAGTGTTGGATAAGTAGAGGAACGCAGCTAGGATGTAAGCTAAGGACATCCCTCCCAACAATATCCATGCTGACAACATACCAGTTTACTCGCCACAACAGGTGACTGTGGTTATCCACTTGAGCTGTGCCTAATGACCTCATACCATGAACCATCCAACCCTGAAGAGGAGGCCTACAATAGAGCACATGCAACAACCAGAAACACCATAGAACGATTGTTTGGTGTACTGAAAGCTAGGTTCAGATGTCTGGACACATCTGGGGGTGCACTGCAATGCACATCTGAGAAGGCAGCACAGATGATAACTGTTATCATGCTACACAACATGCTAATCAGAGCACATGGAGGTCTTGCAGCTGCAGGTGTGGGTAAACTACCCCAAGAGCCTCAGGTGTCTGAAGATGACATCCCACAGTTATCAGAAGAGGAACAAAGGGAATTAGGGGTCAGAAGGCACAGATGTGGCCGATGGAAGGTTCAACCACAAGAGCAGGCCTAGGCAACATGGCAGTGTCTGACACACAACTTTGAGTCATGACAAGCCACACATATATGAGTACACAGATTAAACATTGATGTTCAGGTGTTCCCCCACCACAGCATCACAGATTGTATCAAATGGCAAGTACCCACTAGATGTATACACTGAGCCTCAGACATAATAACATAATTATAACAGACAGGGTTGTCCATCCCTGAATATAAGGACACTCAGCAAACTCGGAGCTTTTGTCTCTATATTGTGGCATCATTCTTGGTGAAGGAAGGATACTGCTCAGGGTCAGGGTCATACCTGCCTGGGCTACATGCTCAGAGAGCTCCTCTATATCTCTTTTCATGTAGTCCAGGGAGGTACGTCTCAGGTTGTTCACACCAGCATGGCCAATGACTGTGTCATATTTGTACTTGCCGTGGAGTGACCCGAGTGCTTGTGTTATGTGGCGGATTCTTGCGCCCGCTAGGCAGCTTACTGTGACCCTCTCCTTGTTCAGCCTGGTGAGTGGGACGTCAGTGTGTTTGACTATGGAGTCACCTATGACAAGTATGTTTGGTGTTGTATTTGGCCTTAAGGGCTGTGACTGCTTTGCACACTGCTTTTGTGGTTTATGTGTTGCTTGTGGGGTGTCTTGAGGTAGCAGTTGTTTGGGTGTCTGCTTTGGAGGCCTCTGCTGTTTAGGTAAATTTTTACTCAGAGCCTCCGAGTATGTCTTTGTGTGTTTATGTGTTTGATTCAGTGGTGTGCTAGCATTATGTGAGGCTGGTTTTGTGGTGTGTGTAGTTGCCTTCTCCTCCTGTCTGGTCTTGCCAGTCCTGAGTTGAGAGAGCTCAGCCTCCAGTTTGGCTAAATAGCTGCATCTCTCGCAAGTATTTGTGTTATGTGGGAGGAGGAGAGGGTGTCTGTGTACATGAGGCAGTTATAACATTGCCTCAAGATTCCCAGATTCACCAGCTGGACCGGAGAGGAGATTGACAACTGACCTTTGGACATGCTAGAATAATATTGGGAATTCCTTAATAATTGAAAACAAGGGCCAGTGGGGAGTGAGGGTGTAGTGCTTTTAATTTTTAGTGCTGACTTATATAATTGCTTTAGTGAGCAAGTGCCAGGTAACTTGAGTGCAATGTGTTACAAGTAATTAAATGCAAAAACGACAAACAGTAACTTTCTTTCAAGTGAAACAAGGAAATAAGTACAGTAAGCAATGCAGATATCACTAGTGATCCACAGAAGCGCTGAGAAGCCACGTATTATGTGGAATTAGCTTCCAGGGAAATAATAAGCAAACAAACAACAAGCATATAAACAAAGCTAGATTCAGCAGGCCTGGATCTAGTCTATGCTAGAGCAAACAAGGTGTACCAATTTCAGTAAGATACAGTTCAAATATTCAGGCACTATAAACCTTTAACCAGAAATTCCCAGCTCAGAAGGGCAGAGTCCAGCCTCTTCTCCCACAAGAGTGCAGACCACGAACCTTCTTAATGTAAAATAACTGGCCTGAAGCCCAAGTGCCTAAACCAGAACTAATACACTTGGACACTGGGCTCTCAATCAGCAGTTCCCAACTTAGAAGGATAAAAGCTACCTGTCCTGCCACCACAGTGCTTGCCACAAACCTTCCTAATGTAAAACAACTGGTCTGAAGCCCAAGTGCTTAATCCAAAAGACTTAGAATGATAGCTACAATTTAATCAAGTTACAACCAAGCAGTAATAAATACAATTGAATACTTTAGAGAATGTCTGGATTAGTGCTCAAGTTACACAAACAAAGCTAGATCCAGCAGGCCCGAATCCAGTCTATGCCACAGCAAACAAGGCGCACCAACTTCAGTAAGAAGCAGTTCAGATATGCATGTACTATAAGCCTTTAACCAGAATTTCCCAGCTCAGAAGGGCAGAGTCCAGCCTCTCCTCCCACAAGAGTGCAGACCACGAACCCTCTTAATGTAAAATAACTGGCCTGAAAGCCCAAGTGCTTAAACCAGAATTAATACACTTTTAGAATAACAGACACTGAGCCCTCAATCAGCAGTTCCCAACCTAGAAGGATGTAAGCTACCTGTTCTGCCACAACAGTGCAGACCACAAACCCTCTCAGTGCAAAACAACTGGTCCGAAGCCCAAGTGTTTAAACCAAAAGGCTTAGAATGAGTTACACCAAGCAGTAATAAATACAATTGAGTATTTTTAAGATGATGCAAAAGTAAAATGAAGTAGGTAGAAACACAAGTACAGTAAAAGCAGATGAAAATTTTTTTTTTTGAACAAGTGCTGAGATCAAAGAAACAGATTTGAGTGCTGAAACTAGAAAACTGGCTAGTTATAAGAAAAAAACAAGCTAGAAGGCTTCCCTCAAACACAGAAGGGCTTGGGGCTCAGAAGCCTACAAATAGTCTATACCACTTAACAGGAAAGGCAGGAAATAAGCTTAATTTTTTTTGTCTGTTTCCCAGATGCTCTCTTTGTACACAGTAGGAGTGCCTGAAATCAGAATATGATCTCACTGCACTCAGTTGAATGAGCAAATGAGATGGGCCCAGAGGCAGGCTGAGGGGCGGGCAGTTTCAAGGCCACTAAGATTAACACCAAAACAAAAACAGGGAGGGTGGGTGGGAATAACTGAAGAGCCCTGTACTCTTCACTTATCAGACCAATGATCGAGTACAATGCCCCATTCGGGATGTATCTCACCCGACATCTGCAGCAATTAGAGAGGCCCCAAAAGTTCCTCACCAAAAGGATAAAGGGACCCCAAAATCTGTCATATGCTGCCAGATTGAAGAAACTCCAGCTCTATTCAGTCGCATACCGTCTGCTCAGAGGTGACATGTGCCTGACATACAAGGCCATGTCCAACCCGGAATTAATGGACATGTTCCACCTCAAAAAATCCAAATCCACCAAAACCACTAGAGCAAGCGACTTAAACCTTAGCACGGACATAAATAGGACGTGCTGGAGGGATAGATTTATCACTCAGAGACTCCCTACGCTGTGGAATAAAATCCCGGCCCATGTGAGGCAGAGCACCTCGCTGGCTCTGTTCAAGAGAAATCTTGACCTGTGGATGGGAGATCGTAGGTTTACCCCGGGAATCATCTCTGTGTCACTGCTGGACAGAGGCACAACAAACTAATGGGCACAGTATTTTTTCATATAAGGGGTGGCGTAAGCCACAAAAATTTGGGCTAGGCTTATAAATGCCTTAGGGCAGATAGCCTAGTATAAACCTATGAACCTATGAACCTATAACATAAGTATCCTGTTTTTTGTTTATTTTGTTCTTTATTTCTTTGTTGTTTACAGCACTTTGTGTACTGTGTATTTTTTCTAGCTAGTTTCACTGTGTGTGAGGTATTAACTGGAAATTGTCCACTCTTATTAAGCATCTGTTGGGTTGTTTGTTTATGATAACTTGTTGCAGTTAAACTCTTTTTTCTAGTGGCTCCTTTAGCTGTTTAAAACTTCCATTTAAAGGCTCACTGCTGCTTTTCAGCTGTGAGTAACATTTCTGCAGTTTGTTCTAAGTAGTGGGGATATTTGTAGCATTTCCATATTCAGGCTTGTATTTAGGCCTAGTGTTTGTGGAGGCTGTGTGTCTGAGCACATAATTCAGGGACATCTTGTTTTAGCCAAAGCCATCAGGCATTTCAGTGAGAGAGAATTGTTTGAGGTCATTTGCTGACTGAGGTCTCCTGGACTACAGCTTAGACTAAGCACCTCATTGGTTCTTTTGAGATTTCTTTCTTAAAAGCTGTCTCAGGTTTCAACTTTCTGTTACCTAAGAAGCTCAGTTGTGAGTGTTCTGCCATTTTACAGTGAGCTAATCGAAGGAAAGACACTCAGCAAACTCAGAGCTATAATATATAACATTAACTATCCTTTTTTTAGTTTATTTTGTTCTTTATTTCTTTGTTGTTTATAGCACTTTGTACTGTGTATTTTTTCTAGCTAGTTTCACTGTGTGTGAGGTATTAACTGGAAATTGTCCACTCTTATTAAGCATCTGTTGGGTTGTTTGTTTATGATAACTTGTTGCAGTTAAACTCTTTTTTCTAGTGGCTCCTTTAGCTGTTTAAAACTTTCATTTAAAGGCTCACTGCTGCTTTTCAGCTGTGAGTAACATTTCTGCAGTTTGTTTCCCACCCTTCCTCCCTGTTGGTATAGTGTTTTTATAGTTGGTGGCTTTGCAGTTGCCCGCCCCTAGTGTAAATTTGATTTGGGACCCTCCTCCCAGTCTAGTGTCATTACCTCATTCTACCCAGTACAGGGAGAGCATTTGAGAAAGCCAATCAGCTAAGTTTCTGCTACTCCTTTCTCTCTTTCCACACACCAAAAAAAAAAAAAAAAAAAAATGTATCTGCTTTTACTGTATTTGTGTTTTTTCCTACTTTATTTTGCTTTTACGTCATCTTAAAAGTACTCAATTGTATTTATTACTGCTTGGTGAAACTCATTCTAAGCCTTTTAGTTTAAGCACCTGGGCTTCAGACCAGTTTTACATTAAGAAGGTTTGTGGTTTGCACTGTAGTGGCAGAACAGGTAGCTTACATCCTTCTAAGTTGGGAACTGCTGATTGAGGGCTCAGTGTCTGTTATTCTAAAAGTGTATTAATTCTGGTTTAAGCACTTGGGCTTGAGGCCAGTTATTTTACATTAAGAGGGTTCGTGTTCTGCACTCTTGTGGGAGGAGAGGCTGGACTCTGTCCTTCTGAGCTGGGAATTTCTGGTTATAGGCTTATAGTGCCTGTATATTTGAACTGCTTCTTACTGAAATTGGTACACCTTGTTTGCTGTAGCATAGACTAGATCCAGGCCTGCTGAATCTAGCTTTGTTTGTATAACTTGAACACTAATCCAGGCATTCTTTAAAGTATTCAGTTGTATTTATTACTGCTGGTAGTAACTTGATTAAAGTGTAGCTATCATTTCTAAGTTTTTTTGGATTAAGCACATGGGCTTCAGACCAGTTGTTTTACATTAGGAAGGTTTATGGCCTGCACTGTGGTGGCAGGACAGGTAGCTTACATCCTTCTAAGTTGGGAACTGCTGATTGAGAGCTCAGTGTCTGTTATTCTAAAAGTGTATTAGTTCTGGTTTAAGCACTTGGGCTTCAGGCCAGTTATTTTATGTTAAGAAAGATTGCGGTCTGCACTCTTGTGGGAGGAGAGGCTGGACTCTGCCCTTCTGAGCAGGGAATTTCTGGTTAAAGGCTTATAGTGCCTGCATATTCTAACTGTTTCTTACTGAAATTAGTACACCTTGTTTGCTGTAGCATAGACTAGATCCAGGCCTGCTGAATCTAGCTTTGTTTGTATGCTTGTTGTTTGTTTATTTCCCTGAAACGCTAATTCCACCTAAAACGTGGCCTTTTAGCACTTCTCTGGATCCCTAGTGATATCTGCATTGCTTACTGTACTTATTTCCTTGTTTCACTTGAAAGAAAGTTACTGTTTGTCGTTTTTGCATTTAAGTTACCTGTAACACATTGCATTTAAGTTACCTGGCACTTGCTCACTAAAGCAATTATATAAGTCAGCTCTAAAAAATTAAAAGCACTACACCCTCACAAACTCCCCTTGAGTACCTTGTTCCCCGTTGGCCCTTTTTTTCAATTATAAAGGAATTCCCAATTCTATTCTAGCATGTCCAAAGGTCAGTTGTCAATCTCCTCTCCGGTCCAGCTGGTGAATCTGGGAATCTTGAGGCAATGTTACAACTGCCTCATGTACACAGACAACCCTCTCCTCCTCCCAACAAATTCCAACACATGTGAGAGATGCAACCATATAGCCAAACTGGAGGCTAAGCTCTCTCAACTCAGTACTGGCGTAACCAGTCAGGAGGAGAAGGAAACCACACTCACTACAATTCCAGTCTCACATAGACCTACCACGACAACAAACCAAACACATAAACACACAAAAACATACTCGGAGGCCCTAAATAAAAATCTGCCTAAGCAGCAGAGACCTCCAAAGCAGACACCCAAGCAACCACTACCCCAAAACAAAACATGTGCAACACATAGCTCACAAAGCCAGTGTGCCGAACAGTCACAGCCCTTAAGGCTAAACAACACACCTGATACACTTGTAATAGGTGACTCTATCGTCAGGCACACTGACGTCCCGCTCACCAGGCTGAAGAAGGCGAAGGTCACGGTGAGCTGCCTGTCGGGCGCTAGGATCCGCCACATAACACAAGCACTCAGGTCACTCCAAGGCAAGTACAAATATGACTCAGTCATTGTCCATGCTGGTGTGAATGACCTGAGACGTACCTCCCTGGACTACATGAAAAGAGACATAGAGGAGCTCTCTGAGCATGTAGCCCAGGCCGGTATGACCCTGACCTTGAGTAGCATCTTACCCTCACCAAGAATGATGCCACAATATGAAGACAAGATGATCAATTTCAACAATTGGCTTAAGTGTTGGTGTCATTCAAAGGGGATCAATGCCTGTCAGCCTGGGATGACATGCTCGACAAGCCACGATGCTTCGCTAGGGACGGCTTGCACCTGTCACCCTGGGCTTCGGATATTGGCAAAGGCTCTTGCTACCCCATAGTGCCTTTTTAGGCAAGGCTCAAAAGACAAACCCACCTCCATAGGTATCACAAGGGATAAGTAACTAAGAGTAATGCTACTCAACGCCAGAAGTCTAAACCTCAAGATGCATGCACTCGAAACTCTCCTTAGCATGGAGAACATTGATATCTGTGCAGTAACAGAAACCTGGTTCAAGGCTCCCGAGAGCACCCCAGCACTACCAGGTTATACCTCATACCATGCTTTTCGGCCCCAAAACTTGGACCGAACCACAAAAGGAGGGGGAGTATTAATATTCGTCAAAGATACCCACACCTCCAGGTTGGTGGCACAGCACGAAGCATCAGAGACTATCCATGTGCAACTAACTGTGGGTAAAACTGCCTTCCAGTTTATAGCTTGCTACAGACCACCCTCCCAAACACAGGAACCCCTCTCGGCCTTCCTGAGAATACTGGAAAATATGAAGGTCTCTCCAAACACCATTATATTGGGCGACTTCAACTACCTAAACATAGACTGGGAGCATTACTCTAGCTTCAACACCCTAGCCCAAAGATTCCTAGAATTTATAAACTCAAATGCTATGGCTCAACTTGTTACCACTCCCACAAGAGGGGAAAACATACCGGACCTGATCATCACCAACATGGGGACATTAGGGTCCAGACCAGAAGTGTATCCCTCACTGGTAAGATCAGACCATAAACTAATCTCACTGGATATTCACATCCCGACCCCATCCCTGCCCAGAAAACCACAGTGAAAAACTTCTCTAAAGCAAATTTCACACACCTCAAAACCGAGGCGAAATCCTTCAAAGCCCCCGGGCCTGTGGAAAATACGTCCCAGACCGCAGAATCCTTTATAAATGCATTCTGTGAACATCTTCAGGAATGCAAGGATCATGCAATCCCAAATAAAACCAAGACCCAATCCTCCAAAGGCAGACTTCCTGTCTGGTGGACCCCAGCCATAAACAAACTATACAATAGAAGGAGGAAGCTACTACATGATAGAGCAAAATCCCAAAAAGGGAAGGCATCTCTGATCAGTATTAGCAAAAAACTACGGGCACTCATAAAATCGTCTAAGGCCAGCTTCGAGAGAAAAATTGCACAGGACACTAAGGATAATCACAAGGCTTTCTTTAGTTATGTTAGGAACCTGGGTGGGAATTCCCAGATATGCTCAGAATTAGTCCAAAATGACAAAAAATACACTGAGCCCACAGACATTGCCAACATCCTAGCTGACAGGTTCAGTGCAAACCTCTCCCCCCCCTCCCCACCAAAAGGGCAAATATCTATCCCAACAGAGTGCTGCCCCCCTGACATCTCAGATGCTCAGGTAAGAGCTGCCCTCTCCAAAGCAAAAACACAGCATCAATGGGACCAGATGATGTCCCGAGCTGCGTCCTACATGAACTCCAAGAAGAGCTAAACCCAAACATAAAACTACTGTTCAATCTTAGCCTTACTACAGGATATGAACCCAAAGAGTGGCGTACAGCAACAGTGGTCCCTCTCCACAAAGGTGGTGCCTCAACGGATCCTGGAAACTACCGCCCCATAAGCCTGACTAGCTTGGTCTGCAAAGCTATGGAATGGATCATCATGGACCTCATAAATAAAGATATTAGGGACCTACAGACACTGGATCCTACCCAGTTTGGCTTTGTTAAGGGCAGATCCTGCCTCTTAAACCTGGTTGATTTCTTTGAAACAGTCACCAAGGCCATTGACGAGGGGAAGGTGGTCCACACAGCCTACCTGGACCTCGCAAAAGCCTTCGATACAGTACCCCACTCGGGCATTATAGATAAGCTCACCAGCTTAAATATAAACCCCTATGTCACTAGATGGGTTGCAAACTGGCTCAAGGACAGAACCCACATGGTTAGAATTGCTGGAGCCATGTCAGACTCCAAACCAGTTACAAGTGGCGTCCCACAAGGCTTAGTCCTGGGACCTCTCATGTTCGGTATATATTTCTCGGAGGTACAGGCCAACACGGAAGGACTGTGGCTGACCAAGTTCGCAGATGACTGCAAACTGGGCGCCATAATCAACTCTCCAGCCGACACAAGCATCCTCCAAACGGGCCTCATAGAAGGCCAAGAGCCATGGCCTCAAGCTAAACGCCAAAAAGTGTATAGTCATCCCCTTTGGCAAAAACAAAGTGCCCACAAATTACCACATAGGTGGTAATCCATTAAGTACAGAAGAAGTCATTAGGGACCTGGGGACCCAAGTTGATAGCAATCTCTCATTTGACAACCACGTGGCCAAAGTGGTTAGAAAAACATTTTATATAGCCCACCTAATCATGAAGGGATTCACATCTAGATCAGGGGAGGTCATCGTGCCTCTTTACTCATCCCTCATCAGGCCCATAATTGAGTACAATGCCCCTTTTGGGATGTACCTTACCAGACACCTTCAGCAACTGGAAAGACCCCAAAAGTACCTCTCCAAGAGGATCAAAGGGCTCAAACAGATGCCATATGCTGCCTGGTTAAAGAAACTCCAGCTCTACTCAGTGGCATACCGCCTGCTCAGAGGCGATCTGTGCCTGGCGTATAAAGTCATGACCAACCCAGAATTAATGGACATGCTGCACCTCAGAAAATCCAAATCCCATCGAGCTACGCTCGAGAGACTTGAACCTCAGCACTGAAATAAATAGGACATGCTGGAGGGACAGATTCATAACCCAGAGGCTCCCTTCACTCTGGAATAAAATCCCAGTCCAGGTTAGGCAGAGTCCCACATTGACTGTCTTCAAGAGGAATCTTGATGAGTGGATGGGAGATCGTAGGTTTACCCCGGCTATCACTTCTGTGTCACTGTTAGACAGAGGCACAGTATACTAACCTCAAAAAAAGGCATAGCAAAATTAATTTAAAATGGGTGGCGAAAGCCAAACACACTCTGGCTAGGCTTATAAATGCCCTAGGGCAGATAGCCTAGTATGAGCCTATGAACCTATGAACCTATAACATTATGAACATATACAAATCAGTCACAAAAGAGAACATCAACTCAGGGCACAAATGACACAGATATGCACACAGACTCAGATTATTGTATAATTGTATGGCACACAATGAGGGACACACACATATCAGTACAACATTCCTATCTTTCCATTATAAAAAGCTGAAAACAGGTAAACAACACAGGACATAATACCAAACTGTTAATATCACAAGCCAAATATATCACTTTAAAGTATGGATAAAGTAATGTAATA
This sequence comes from Protopterus annectens, assembly GCF_019279795.1. NCBI lineage: Eukaryota > Metazoa > Chordata > Ceratodontiformes > Protopteridae > Protopterus > Protopterus annectens. Next base: position 1,094,819,486 of record NC_056737.1, read on the forward strand.
AATGGAGTCTGCTATGTTTAGTAAAACTGTCAGATTCACGTGGCATCAGACTTGGCAATGAACATAGATGGCATTGTCAGTGCTCTGCACAGTCATCATCATCATCAGTGGGTGAGAATGACTCTACCGGACAGAGTGGATCAACTGTCTTTGTTACTCTAATGCTGTCTTGGGTGCCCACACCAATGGCTCACACTGCGGTCTGGTCTGCCCCTACCACATATGGAAACATTTGGCCCAGGTTGCTCCACAGAGGAGATTGATGGGGGTGACACCAGCATGTGGAGGAGAAGGAGCATTACTGCGACTTGACTGTCTGATAGTGATTCTTGGGCCCACAGCAGATGGGCCATCAGCAGAAGTGTGTGCACGTTGGAGCATAGACACTGACTGCAAATGGGCAAGGTTGGTTCTGCTGAGAGGATACCTGCCTCCCCCGTGTAAAATCAGTTTAGCACAGTCAGGGCATGCAGAAATCTGTTTGTATTATGGCATTGCTGTAGTACTGTAGAGACCAGGGAGTCTGCTGACCATGCCACAGATAATATACTTTCATTCTGAGCAACCAGTGATGCCATTACGTCACAGTATCTCTGCTTCTGTCCTTCATGCAGCACACCCAGTTGGTGTGTAACACAATCTGTGTCATGGGCAAGTGCATGGATGTCAGATCCATGACATTGCTGGGAACGATCATTTGCCTGTAGGAGTAGATGGGCACCCTGTGACCACCTGCCCATGCACACCAGCTGCATGCCTAGGTCTGCTGTGATGGGTAGTATCAATTTGCTGGAGGAAATGTCAACATCAGCAGAAGTTTCATCTTGGGTGTGTTGTTCACAGACCTCATCCAGCCCTCCATACGATATCCCCATATTGTCAAAATCGCTTGACAAGTTTCACTCAACATCTGAGCTACGGCTGCATCCACATGACTGTCACTATCTTGGCTGGACTGTATCACCATGTCACTGTTCTGTGTGCCAGGGGACATGCTTTAATACTGAGACAAATCAGATCCCACATCGTGATCACTGGACGGGCTAATGGACGATACAGATAGTCGATGTGCTAAAAGACACAGATGACACAGATAAGAACAATGTGCTACCTCAAGTGCTGGATATGATTAAAGACATATGACACATACATATCACTGCAATGTTACAGCCAATACTGATTTACCATTAGGTCTTGTCTCTGTATGGGTCCCTATTAAATTATCGAATGTTTCAAAGTTTGAATGTCGTATGGTCAACACCATATGATCGAACTTTGAAAAGTTTGAAGGTGAAAGGCAACGGCCCATACACGCAGAAAGGGAAAATTTTCTTTTTGCACTAAAGTGCGGTCTCACAGTTGGTATATTTAAGTAAGGGGGTGTGGGACTGTAGCCCCCCCCCACTTGGGGGGGGTGCAGAGGGGCTTGCCCCCCTGCTCAGAGCATTAAGGTAAGTGTTTTTTTTTACGTTTTTAGTATATATTTGAAGATTCAAGTTTCGTTCATATGTTGTTGAACATATGAGGTTCGAAATTTTGAAGCTTTGAATATATAATATAGACCCCTCTGTATTGGTCACAGAATCCACATAACAAGGAACTGACAATTAGGTTACATATCCAACATACATGACATGTGTGATGAATTCAAAGATAACATACACCTGACAAGTCCTCATGGGAAAATGGTGCAGTAGAAGAAGGATGAACTTCACCTGTTGTAGGAAACAAGTCAGCATTATTATTCACCTTGCTAGCATGGGCCATTCTAACAGAGTTAAAGCATACACTAGGTTTTATAGGTTCATAGGTAGGTACTTGGCTATTGGCCCAAGGGCCTAAGTAAGCCTAGCCAACAAGTTTCCCTGGCTTACGTCACCCAAGAAAGTTATTTTCCTGTGCCCCTGTCAAGCAGAGCCACAGAAGTGATCCCCGGGGTATATTTCCTATTTCCCATCCACTCATCAAGATTTTTCTTGAAGAGTGCTAATGAGGAACTTTGCTTGACATAGATGGGTAGCTTGTTCCAGAGTATGGGAAGTCTCTGGGACAGGAAGCTGTCCGTCCAGCATGTCCTGTTTATTGTGGTGACAAGGCTTAGGTCCTTAGAGCGTGTAGCTTGGAGGGACTGGGATTTTTTTAGGTGTAGTATGTCCAACAGCTCTGGGTTTGACATAGCTTTATATGTTAGGCAGAGATCACCTCAGAGTAGGCGATATGCTATGGAGTAAAGCTGGAGTTTTTTGAGACACTCAGTGTAGGGCATCTGTTTGAGGCCCGTAATCCCCTTTGTGAGGTACGTCTGTGGCCTTTCCAGATGCTGCAGATGTCTTGTGAGGTACATTCCAAAAGGGTTGTTGTACTCTACAATGGGTCTAATAAGTGTCGAGTAAAGGGGAACATGACCTCTTTTTGCCTGGATGAGAGCCTTTTTGTGATGAGGTGTGCCACGTAGAAGGATTTTCTGACTACTGTGGCGATGTGATTATCAAAGGAGAGACTACTGTCCACCTGGGTCCCAAGGTCTCTTATCACACATTCGGCGTTAAGTAGACTGCCGCCTATGTGGTATTTCATGGGTACAGAGTTTTTACCAAAAGGGATGACTATGCACTTTTTGGCATTGGGCTTGAGGCCATGGCTCTGACACCAGGCATCTGTCTCAGTGAAGCCCTTCTGTAGGATGTCCACATCATTTGGGGACATGACTATGGCTCCTAGTTTGCAGTCATCCGCGAACTTCATTAGCCAAAGGCCTTCTGTGTTAGCCTGTACTTCAGAGAAGTAGATACCAAGCAGGAGAGGTCCTAGGACTGAACCCTGTAGTACTCCACTTGTCACTGGTTTGAAGTCGGATTTGGAGTCTGCAACTTTTACATTGTGGGTTCTGTCAGTGAGCCGGTTGGCAACCCATCTTGTGACGTAGGGATTTATACCTAGTTTAGTAAGTTTAGCATATAATTCCAGAATGGGGATGGTGTCAAAAGCCTTGGCGAGGTCAAGATAGGCTGTGTGAACCACCTTACCCTCGTCTACGACTTTGGTGACTGCCTCAAAGAAGTCAGTCAGGTTCAAGAGGCATGATCTGCCTTTCATATACCCGAACTGGGTGGGGTCCAGAGTTTGGAGGTTACCAATGTCTTTGTTTATAAGTTCCATGATGATATGTTCCATGGCCTTGCAGACCAGGCTCATCAGGCTTATAGGGCGATAATTCCTGGGATCAGTGGTGGCTCCCCCTTTGTGGAGTGGGATAACTGTTGCTGTACGCCATTCAGTGGGCACAAAGCCTGACGTGAGGCTATGATTGAACATGGTGCTTAGGTGGGGAGCCAGTTCATTCTGAAGTTCATGTAAAGCGCAGCCTGGATGTTGTCCGGTCCCATGGATACTGTGTTTTTGGCTTTAGAGAGTGCAGCTTTTACCTGCGTAGTTGTGATTACAGGGACTCTGCATTCTTCCTGTATAGATATGGGCCCTTTAGGGGGTGAGAGGGGGCTAAAGTTAGCACTGAACCTGTCTGCCAGGATGTTGCCAATATTAGTTGGTTCTGTAATTTTTGTGTCGTTGTGCTGTAACTCAGAGCAGATATGGGTGTTGCCATTGAGATTCTTGACATAGCTATAGAATGCTTTGTGGTTTCATAGATTCATAGATTAGTACTAAGCTAACTGCCCTTACGAGCCATTTTAAGCTTAGCCAATTATCCCTTGTGAGACTCAAACCCTGCACCTCGTGTTTGGAAGGCAAACACCTTAACCATTAGGCCACCCTCCCAACCCTTAGAATCAGTGGCAAGTTTGTTTTCATAGCTAGCTTTGGAGGATCTTATAAGGGATCTCAGCTTCTTACTGAGACAGATCAGGGAGCTCCTCCACTCATGGGATTTTACTCTCTTTTGCAACAGTTTCTTCCTTCTGTTGTAGAGTTTGTTTATGGCAGGGGACCACCAGATTGGCTTCCTTTTTTTTTTGGTGGATAGCGCCTTGGTTCTGTTTGGGATAGCACAATCCATGCATTCCTGTAAGTGCTTATAGAGTGCATTTGTGTAGGATTTAGCAGTCGTAAAAGTATTGTCCATCTGCATGAGTGTCATTAAGTTCGCCACTTCTGTCTTAAGAAGCATGAAGTTGGCTTTGGAGAAATGTTTTACCATGGTTTCCTTAATGGGGGTGGGGGCGGGATGTGGATATCTAGGGTGATTAACTTACGGTCAGATCTGACCAACGAGGAGTTGACTTCAGGTGTGGAACACCGGTCACTCATGTTGGTATTGACTAGGTCTAGGATATTGTTGCCCCTGGTGGGGGTGTGGAAAAGTTGATCCAGGGCATTGGAATTTATGAATTCCAGAAAGCATTGAGTGAAAGAGTTGGTACATGAGTAGTTTTCCCAGTTAATGGTGGGGTAGTTGAAATCACCCATTATTAGGGTGTTTGGTTGAACCCTAATATTTTCCAGTATATCAAGAAAAGAGGAGTGGGAATCCTGGGGCATGGTGGGGGATCTGTAGCAAGCTACAGTTTGGATTGCAGTTTTGCCCAGAGTTAGTTGCACTTGGATAACCTCGGATACATTATGCCAGGATCTGGAATCCCAGGGGCAACAGGTGCAGGCCATTTCTGGCAGGGCGTCGTGGTCTGTCAACCATGTCGTCCGAGGCAGACAGATATTGGATCCCCTTTGAATGACACCAGAAGCTTAGCCAATTGTTGAAGTCAGTCATTTTGTCCTTGTACAGCGGTGTAATTCTGGGTGATGGCAGGATGCTACTCAGGCTAGGGTCATACCTGCCTGGGCTACAAGATCGGAGAGCTCTTCCATGTCTCTTTTCATGTAGTCCAGGGAGGTACGTCTCAGGTCATTCACACCAACATGGATAGTAACAGAGTCATATTTGTACTTGTTGTGGAGTGACCTGAGTGCATGGGTTATGTGGCGGATCCTAGCACCTGGCAGGCAGCTGACAGTAACCTTCTCCTTGTTTAGCCTGGTGAGTGGGACATCAGTGTGCCTGACTATAGAGTCACCTATGACTAGTGTGTTGGGTACGTTGTTTTGCCTTATGGGCTGTGGTTGAGTGGCACACTGAGTTTGTGGGCTATGTGTCATTTGGGTTGTGTTGGGGGGGGTTGCTTGTGTCTCTGCTTTGGAGGTCTCTGTTGCTTAGACAGATTATTATTGAGAGCCTCTGTGAATGTTTGTCTGTTTCTATGTGTGGATTTTAGTGGTGTAGATTTAGTGAGACTGTGATGAGTGTGGTGTGGTGCAAGTATTTACCTTCTCCTGTTGATGGTCAAGTTCAGTCTTGGTTGGAGAGAGCTTTACCTCCAGTATACCACTTGTTTGTGCACTTGATAATGATGATGATGATGAGTCTGGCCTAGGAATAGGTAGAAGGACACAGTATTAATGGAGGACAGTGTTAGGAGTAACAGCAGTGACAGGTATGAAAGATGGTTAATAGCTACAACTGGCAGACTCTCAGTGTTGTGAGATCCTGCAGTGGGAAAGTGAAGAGAAAGACAACACAGTCATGTATGTGTGCAGCAGAATACTGACAGTATGACATAAATGACACAGTAACAGTGGCTGCAGATACTCACAGGATGACATTGCACCTGTTGACCAGATGTCCCTGTGTAGACAACAGTGACATTAATGTCATGTACCACAGGTCTACTACACATTGCTGCAACCTATGAACCTGTTGTGGTAACATACCTGGTCTGTTTGTACTTGCACCTGTATGGCTTGGGTCCCCTTTGGATGTACCTGTAGTGTACAATACTAGGGAAATATCAATATGACAGTAAACAGCAGTGCCATGACATGAGGCTGAGGCAATAACAGGTAGTGGTCACAGTAACACTGTATGGAGATACTCACCTGCCATTCCATGGTGTTTTCCAGACGTAGCCGGATCTTTAAGTATTAATGCAGACAGCATTACACATATTGGTTTGCACTGTTCTGTCTGTACTGCAGTTATATGAGTACATGTCATTACACTTACGTTTATCATCATCATCCTTTTTGGGTGTGTGTACATGATTCAATTCTCCTAAAGTAAATCCAAAATGACAGTACATGAATATGCATGTGACAGCAATATGCAATGATTTACTCTATAATCATCCATGTCATGCAAAGTAATATATGCATGTTTGGCCTGGAACTCCTGTTTCTATCCTACCCCCAGGTATGCATCGTTCCCCACATGCCGTACGCAGGGAGGCAAGAAATATTGTGATCTCATGCCAATGGTGGTCCACCACCAGTGGCATCCCTTGATCTCTCATAGTTTCATAACCTGTTGGCTGCACAAAAGATCATATGGAATCTGGCCTAACATGTTATTTTCTACAGCAACATTGGGAGGTTTGCATGCTGTAACAACCATAATACAGAAATGCTGCACCAACTTTTGTTGATAATAAAATGTCTACAGCTTGTATGGGAATCATTGGTGCAGAGAACTCAGTCCGCTATTCATTACAGCAATAATAATGATAACCATTTCAAGGTTTTCTCTGAAGTGCTAGAAGGTTACTAACCTGAATTTGGAAATAGCCAAGTCTCTGACCATGCAAAGGCACATTTGTACTCCCAAATATGGGACTTGTCTTTGTAGATCTTTATCTTGTATTATCACCTTCTAGAATCCCGTTTACAATCACAATCTACAGTCCCATCCTGTTCCACAGGAAGGTGTCCTAGACTTGATTTCTCACAACTTGTAACAAAATGTTTGCAAATGGATTTCCTTAAAGCATTATATCAATACACTCTTGGACAGAATTTGCCACAGCAACACTGCTAGGTCACAGGAATGGGAATTTAAAGTTATTTACAGGATTCACAAAATGGATGGATAATAGGTGCAAAAGGTTTCAGACTGGTAGAGGTGGCAACTCCAAATAAAAACATTTTTTAAGTCATCGCTGAAAAACACTTAAGATACAACTGGGCTTGCAGCTGTGGTGTTACTTAAAGGATGGCACCAGTCAGTCTGACCCACTTTAAATTAGTTTTCCCCTATTTACTATACTTTAAAGTTCCTATTCCAAATGGTAGATAAGGTGCAATTATATACTTTTTAATTTAATTTTGCTGATAATGCTATTTTGACGGTTTGCATTCACCACCTCCAGTACTTCATTTGGCACCTGTGTCATGACAATAGTGTCAAGGTTTTGTTTAATCTCTTTTTATATCTTTTTTTGCATTTAATATCAGAATTTTTATAATTTCTTATCAAATGTTATTAATAATAAATATTTTCATATGTTTGTTGCTTTTTCTGTTTATCTCTTTGATCATTTTTCCTGCAACTGTCTTTGTTTCTGTTTTGGAGAATTTTCTCCCCAGGACTACAGTGAAAATGAGACTTCTCAGATTGGCAGACAATAACTTTATAACTGAGTAGCCTGTTCCTCTATTAGAAATGATTTAAAAGCATGAACTTCTCCATGAATAAAGCATTTTCTTATTCTTTTGAACAAGCATTTAGAAACTGTGCATAATTATGCTGCTTTATCTGTACTGTTTGTAATATTACGCTGAGTTTAATTCTTAAAAGTAGATACAGGCATTGTCTGTTTTTTTTTAACAAAGGTTGGCAGCTTGTTCCATAAACTTACACCCTGGGTCATAAACCATTTCTTTTCTTGTGTTGTTTAAACATAGTTTTACTAGCAAATTCTGCACCCTGGTGGTAGCCCAGTGTAGTTTCTGCTCCAGATGCAGTGCTTCAGAAAGAATCTCACTAAGCAGTTTGTTTATCAGGCACAGATCAACCGTCAAGTGCCTACTTACTTAATGATGAAAAAGAAGACTAAACACACAACATTAAACTAACTAAAACACAAAACTAAACAAAAATCAATAACAAATCTTAAAATAATCTTCACTGTCACCTAGCTACATAAAAATGACATAAGATAATAAAAACGATTAACGTGTATCAGATGCCACAATTTACCGATAGATGTGGAAGGGAGGCAAACATTTGAGAATAGCAAATTACTCAGAAATAAATGGAATTTATGGGAACAGTACATGCAGAATAATGTTCAGTAGGAGGAGAAGGAGTGAGGTTTAAGGGAAGGCAGGAATTGAGTAATTTATGTAATGTTGGAGTAAATGACAGTTGTTATATGTAATGTTGGAGTGAATGACAGCTGTTGTAAAGAAAAAAAGTGTAATGTGTAATGCAGGTAAATGAAAAATACAATATGGTTTGTTTTGTTTTCTATTAATGTATGCATTTACCTATATCTTAAGTGAAAATTTAATACAGATTTTTAAAAAATAATACAACAATGATGATCCATAAGGAAGAAGAATGTAAGAAGATACCTCTGTTGTTAGTTGGTCTTGATGCAGAGAAAGTATTTGATAGACTAAACTGGGATTTTATGAGTAAGGGCAATGGAAGCATTTACATACCCATTTAGAATGATAGGGATAAAGAGGAGGATATATGAAGAGTTGAAGGCAAGAATTAAGGTTTCAACAGAGGAAGCAGTCAGGGGTTGTCCTCTTTCCCCTTTAATTATTTGATTTCTGTTTAGGGCCATTGGCAAAGAAAGTAAGGGACTCATAAATTTAAGGATATAACTAGTATTTTAATTGGAAAATGTTAACTTTATTTGCAGATTTTTGTACTTCATAAATCCATAAGAGGGATATATTGGTGTTATAGACTATTTTGAGACAGTGTCAAGTTTTTTTGGGGGTATAACATTAATGAAGATAAAACTATGTACCCATATATGAACTGGTTCAGCAACATCCATATTTATGGGGATATGATAAGATAAAGGTATATGGATTAAAAATGATTCTGCTATGGCAATAAAGGATATGTGGGAAGATATGGAACTGTAGGAGTCAATCAAAGGATTGGGAAGAGAGACTGGCTAAGCAATTCACACATAAACAATAGGAGGATATATGTATGGCTCCCAAATATGCAACAAAGTTTAGAAAATTTGGGATTTTTGCTTAGAAGTGTTTGCATAGGTATTGTTATACCCCAGGCAGACTCCAAATAATTTTTATTCTGGTATATTGCAAATGTTTGAAGTGTAATGAGAAAGAAAGTGATATTTGGGAACATATTTTTTGGGAATATAATGAGTTGGCAGACTTTAAAAATTCCCTGTAGACTACTCTGTCAGAAATACTGGGTAAGCAAATTGATATAAACAAGGAAATTATTTTTCTGAGCTGTGATACAGAATCGGAATTGCCTAGACATAGTAAGGCCTTAATGAGTTTAATTCTGCTGGCTTCCAAAAAAGCAATTACTGTAAAACAGAAATCAAAGTTTAAACTAACCATACTAAAAGTAGCAAATATAGTAATAGAGATAAGAGAACTGTAAGTGGCATCTTTAGAAAAGTTTAGGAGCAAACTACATAGAAAAAGTTGGAACTGTGGGAACAATGTTTGCAGAATAATGTTTTGGAGGAGGAATGAGATTTAAGGGAAGTCAGGAATTGAATGAGCTATGTAATGTTTGACTGCCAACGATTATATAAAAGATTATATGTGATGCATAATGTTTGCAACTGAAAATATGTCAGTATGGTTTGTTTTCATTTATAGAAATGTTTGAATGCCTACGTCATAACTGATAATTCAATAAAGGTGTTTCTTGTTTAAAAAAAAAAAAGTAGTACAAAAGCTGAGAAACTGGAAGCCCTTGGTTTTGGATATGGATAGAGACAAGCAGTGAAAATGTTTTCAGTCATTTTAGTTTTATACACAGATCAGGTATATTTTTATCAACCAGAGGAGAAGTTGTGGGCAGTAATTGATAAAGAATTAAAGGAATGTATCTGTGAGGAGAACAGTGCAGGAGTTAAATGGAATACATTGATTCTTCGTATAGAACGGGGTGGTTTAGGATTGTCTGATTTGACTGGATACTTCAGAGCTATGCAGTCAAGGCTCATATACATAATGCAAGTAGAAGGTTATAATTCAAAGTGGAAAGGGCTGATGAAACAGGTGAATTTCGAGAAATAAGGAAAAAGTGGTAATTTAAATGTAGATCCTTAAGGAGATTAACAACAATCATACAGAATATTATTTGCTATTAAAAAGGGATTAATTAGCAGGGCATATAAAACATCACACAACCATTAGAACTGATCAAAGGAGGTTAGAAAAGATTGGAAAGAGAGATTGGAAAGGCAGTTTACAAAGGAATAATGGAAGGACATCTGTATAGCTCCCAACTATGTGACCAGAGTTCAGAAGGTATAGAATTTTTACTTGGAACTGTTTGCACAGGTAGTTTTATAGCCTAAGCAGACTCAAAGAATTTCTCCTCAGCCTGATTGCAAATGCCGGAGGTGTGATGGATAAGATGGAAGTAACTGGGAACATGTTTTTTTGGGAGTGCAATGAGTTGACAGGCTTTAAAAATTCCCTGCAGACTACTCTGATTCTTTTGAGCAGGAACACAGGATCTGAATTACCTAGATATAGTAAAGCCTTACAAAGTTTGACACTGGTCTGGCAGTTGGCATAGAGGATTAAGGAGCTGTTAATAAGCTGCTTCCTGTGATCCAGTGGTACAAAGTTTGATTCCCTTAGCTTCCATTGCCGAAGTGTGTGAATCTGAGCAAGTCACTTAACCAGATACTGCCCCTGGGCTGAATCTGAAAAAGGTCCATGGAGATCAGTGCTCTACCCTGAAAAACAAACAATAAATAAAAATACACTCTTGGCTGCAAAAAAAAAAAAAAAATACTAGAAAATGGAAATCAAAGTCTAATCAACTGTAATCAACATAATTAAAATTATAAAGAAAATAAAGGTGGGATTGCTAGGAAATGGAAAGCCAAATTACATAGAAATAAATGGAATTTGTGGGAACAAATATGCAGAATAATGTTCAGGAGGAGGATACTGAGGTTTGAGGAAAGGCAGGAACTGAGCAGTTTGTGTAATATTGGAATGAATAGTTGTCAAAAACATATAAGTAATCTATGAACATGATAAATGTTAGTATGGTTTGTTATTTTCTATTAATGTATGTGTACCTATATCTTAAGTGATAATTTAATAAAGGTATTTAAAAACAAAAATATGTCTCTGAATTACAGAACAAAACCATTCACAAAGCAACCCATTTATAATTTCCTTTTCAGACATAATTACTGCATCCTACTGAAATGAATGGTAACAAATAATCCACCAAGAAAAAAATGGATACACTGAATGTGTAAGGGCAGGGTTATATGAGAAAAGAAATATCTAGGATCTTGTCTGCCAATTGTCATGAACCTTTTTCATTACCTCCACATTACAAATATGTTATGTACCACTCCCCAAACAGACCCCCATGTATTACACTCACCCCCCCACACACATACACACACACAAACTCTATATCATTTGATCTAATGCTCATTTGACTGAAAGAGAAATCAGTGAAAACAAATGCCTGAAAGCACATTTGACTAAATCAAAAAATTGATTAAAATATTCTACACAACAAATATATAGTAAAAAATGTTTTTTTCAGGGGGAAGCCCTCTTGCACTCCAAAATTCCTTACTTATATATGCTAATTCTATAATTGCATTACCATGGGGAAAAGAAAAAAATGTCACACACAAACATCTGCAGCTCTGGAGGCATGGTGCACAAATACAAACATGTACAGCTCTGGAGGCATAGTCCACAAACACAAACATTTACACCTCTGGAAGCATGGTGCACAAACACAAATATGTACAGATTTGGGGGTTCGACATGATAGTGGCTATCTCCAGTCTAGACAAACACTTCTAGACCCACTTCCCTAATGGGTCTATATTACGTTATTGAATACTAACGTAATCAAAAATGTTAATAGTCGACCCATAAATGTCGAAGTACTAAAACTTCGAACATTTATTAAAAAGAAAAAAAACCTACCCAAACAAACCATTTAAACACTGTAAGCAGGGGGGCAAGGCTGCCTGCACCCCCCACACCCCCTGCTACTTAAATATACCAACTCCGAGATCGCACTACAATGCAGACAGTGGAAAACTTCCATTTCTGCACTGTACGGTGATCTCCTTTGAAAAATTTGAGGTTCTAGCACTTTGACATTTGCAGGTCGACTATTATGTTTTCGATTACGTTAGTGTTCGATAACACAATATAGACCCTTCCCTAACATCTCCTGTGATCAGAAATGACATCATCACATACTGTCTGTAGACGTCTGCAGTTTTCAGTCAATTGTGATTCATTCAAATGGGTTTTCAGTCATTTCTAGATTTCTGGTCATTGATTTCTCTTTCAGTCAATAAGGTTCATAGGTCTATACTAGGCTATTAACCACTAGGGCCTTTATAATCCTAACTGTGCAACCCAAATGTGATCCACAAATTTGATTTATATAGGGGTGATTTACTGACTGCCTTTGTCCATTAGAGACATAGGCGCCAGACCGGTGGAGAATTTCCATTTACCCATCTCTTGGTCCAAGTTGTACTTTAATAGGGTTAGGGAGGAACTCTGCTTAACATGAATGGGGTGCCTGTTCCAGGGAATGGGAATTCTCTGAGAAACATATCTTTCTCTGCAATATGACCTGTATATGTCACAAGAAAAATGCAGGTCTTTTGATCTAGTAATTCTCATACTATTTGTTTTGCAGATGTGCAAAAGGCTCATCAAAATAAGATCCATGGATGCCTTGTATGCCAGGCAAGGTTCACCTCTCAGAAGTCTATATGATACAGGACTTTGAGGTGATCAGCAAAGGACATTTTGTTTGCTCCCTTTTTTTTGTAAGGAACCCTTGTGGATGTTCCAGCTGCTACATGTGTCTTGGTTAGGTACATGCCAAAAGGGGCATTATAGATTCACAGGTTCATGGGTGTTTATCAGGATATTAACCACAAGGGCCTTTTTAAGCCTAGCCATGACAATTATACTCTATGATGGGTCTGATGAGGGCTGAATACAGTGGTACAATGACCTCTCTGGGCCTAGATGCCACGCCCTACTTATAAGTTGAGCAATATAGAAGGATTTTCTTACTATCTTGGACACACATTGGTCGAAGGCTAGTTTTAGTAAACTAGCCTTTGACCAATGTGTGTCCAAAGTAGTAACAGAATCATGAGCTCCCAGATCCCTGATTAGTGAATCAACTTTAAGGAGTATTCTGTTGATGACGTAGTTACCTGGGATGGCTGACTTCCCCAAAAGTACTATAATGCATTTTTTAGCATTGAGATATAAGCCATGACTTTGGCATCAAGGGTTTGTCTGTTTTAAACCTTCCTGAAGGGTATTCTCATCTTGGCAGGGGTGATTCAATGATTGCTGCCAGTTTGCAGTCATCTGTGTCACTTGAGCATGTGTGTCCTGTTTGGAATGAAGTATTTTAACTTTATGATTTGAATTAACTTTATGATATGAATAAAGTTGCAATTTTAATTTTTACCAGTAGATGTCACTTGAGCATTTATGCCCTGTTTGGATTGAAGTTTTTAACATTATGATTTGAATTAACTTTATAATATGAATCAACTTGCAATTTTAATTTTGACCACTAGGTGTCACTTGAGCATTTATGCCCTGTTTGGATTGAAATTTCTTAACTTTATGATTTGATTTCATATTACCTAGATTTATAGTCTTTAGAGTATTTAAGTCTAAGTTTTCATGTATGAATGATGTATTTATAATATGTACATTATTTAACCCGTTTTTACTGGAGAAAGAATCCTGCAAAATTTATTTGTATATTGTACCATGCTTTTTCTGAAACTGGCACTCTCTGCAACCAAGGTTTTTTTTTTTAAACTTATACTTTATGATAGGCCAAAATTCCTGTAAACCCACATAACTTAGCAGACGATGGATGTACTTTATTAGCTGCTTACAACGTTACTCCCTGGACTGGGCTGGCAACTTTGCATTGTGCCCTTTATCAGCAGTTTCCTGCATGTCTTGGATTTTTGCCAGATTTGCCTTAACCTTTGAGCCTACTTGGCTCACCTCAGTTATACCTTTTACCTTAATTTTCTTTTACTGCATTGGATATAGAGGAAATCCCCTCTTTGACAGCTTTTTCTGCTACGTATTGTATAGCCTATCAAGTATAATGGCTATTTTCTAAAGATAACTATAAGTGGTCTTGAAGCATAATCACCGTATTTTGTGTTAACTTGTGTCTATACATTTTATTTAATGCTACTTACTTTTTTAACTTTTATGAATATTTATGACCTATAATAGTTTACTAAAACCTATACTTTCTGTATTTTAAGTCTATACCTTTACATTGTTAGTTAGTGTCCTTAATTATTGACTAATGTAAAGTGCACTGCAATCTGTAAATGTGCACTGTAATATGTAAACTACTTAACAAATTAAGCTTACCCTGTTATGCCTTGAGTGCATTGAATAACTATTACTACCTATTATTTAAATAATAAGTCTGTAAAAAATAATTTTATCTTTAACTAATGACTGAATAATGTGAAGTATTTTGAGATTTGACGGAAATGTACATTGCCTTGACTATTACTATTGCTACCTATTATTTAAATAATAACCATTAACAAAAAAATTCTGTTACTTTACCCTTAACTAATGATTGAATAATGTAATAAGCTTGTTACAAATATGTCTGTCACTTTACCCTTAACAAATGACTGAACAATGTGAAGTATTTTAAGATTTGACTGAAAGGTACTATACTGAACACATAACTGAATATGAATGTCATTCTGAAACTTGACTGATATTTTCATTAGCATCTACTGAACATTTAAAAATAGCTGTGTATATTCTGGAAACTAACTAAACCAAAAATATCTTTTACCAGTGTTAACTAAACACAGATAAAAGCATAACTGAAACTGGTACATGTTATATCCTAACTAATAATGTTTTACAATTGTCTGAAACATGAGAACATTTTGACAGTGTTACCTGAACACAAATAAACTAAAATCCATCTGAACACAGACTAAAATTACTACTGCTGTACAAGTTTTAAAACATGAGAACATTGTCTGAAAGCATCCCTACTTCCTTTAAGCATTGAAGAAATAACTGAAACACATAGACAGTCAATTTCTGTCCCACAGTTCTTTGCCAACCTTTGCTCTGCATTGTTCCATTTACTGATGAAGTAAAGGAAGGCCTGCTTTAATGGTGAAGTGTCCTTTTAATAGTTAGGCCTTTTAAACCGCTTTTTTCATTTTTCGTGCAGGCTGTTTTTAGTATCAGGTCCTTAAAATAACATTTGCATCTTTCACAATTATAATCTGATAGCATTGCTTATTGGCCAGACTTTATTTACATTTTTTTCTGCATGAAATGCAGCTTTTTCATCTATAAGTTGGCAGCATTAGTTGCTGTGCTGACTTTATTTACGTTTTCTGCATGAAACACAGCTTTAACATTTATAAACTGGCAGCATTACTTGCTGTGCTGACTTTATTTACATTTTTCTGCATAAAATAAACATACATTCTTCTGCATGAGTAAACATTTGCAGCTAATAAGCTCTTGCATGTCTGTAGACAAGCTGGCACAATACTTAATTTTGACATAATGTAATTTTTTTAAATAGTAGTGTCACACTGGGGATTTCACAAGAATTCTGCTGTTATTCTTTTTTCAGACTGTCTTCATTTAGAAATCCAACCTCCAAAGGCTTGCTACTGACTGACCTTTGACCTTTTAAACCCTGATAGCGTGAAACTGTACTTGAATCTTTTGCAGAGGTTTGTTTGTTACTGAAGCTGAAATTTCTGCATCAAGTAACACATCATGCCACAGTTTTTTATGAGTATAACCTTTATACATATTCTGAAAATCTGGTATGTCACTGGCAACATTAACCTGAGCTACAGCATACTTTTGATTATCCTTTGGGCTCGAACTTTGTACATCACTTACATCATTTGCTCAGTCATTAACCATAGTGGGCTGCCTTGTATTTGAAAAGCTAACAATATTTAAATCAGTAACCTGTTTAGCTTTATTGGAAACAACTGGAACTAAGTACATGCTTGTGTTTCCATGTCCAGTATTTAGGACACTATTTATTTTACATACAACAAAAGACATTTAACTGCTGGGACTGGTGAAGTTTGTTTTACTGCTGCAATATCAGTATTCCTGATGTTTGCAAAATCTGTTTCTGTCTTACCACTAAACGGACAGCTTTTTTAAGGTCTTAGCTGTAGCATTTGCATTTAACTTGATAGTTGTATCAAGTTTCTGAACTTATTTTAAATGAAAATCAAAGTAATAATGTAAGACTGTGCATTTTTTGCACCTATATACAATCAGTTTTAACTGTTGAACTTTTTACATTTGTCTCGTGAACCTTATATTTTAACATACTGTTTAGTGGGTGAAACTCCAAGATTTTAACACACTGTTTAGTAAAACTCCACCCACTGTCTCATCATAACCATTTCTTTAGCCAATGTCATTTAACTTTTTATTGGTACTGAAAGCTGCAAGAATGTGCTATTAATGTCTACATTTTTTGGATAAATAGTAAACTGTAATGCATTAAATGGTTAGCACTGTCTTTAATTCAGTTTGCTAGGCTAGCTCTAATCTGAGCTAATATGCTTGGCAAACTGCCATCTCCATACGAAACATATACAATCTCAAACTGATTACATAATGTACTCTTTTATACATAAGATCTGAATTTTAACTGTGCTGTCACTTTTACAATGTAGCATTGACTTTAAATTTTACATTCTGTAAACTAGCAAACATTATTTTGTCTCTGTTTATATTATAATATAGTTTATTCACTGTAGCACTTTAATACAAAGCTCTTAAACAAACAATAATACAAAAAAATGCCAACTGTAACTGCAAACCCTTTATTCTGCTAATTAATTTGAATGCTAGTTCTGATATACCTTACATGACATAGAGGCGTACGGTTACCATTTTTTTCTTGACTGACCACACCCAATATGGCTTTCTGAGCACTTCAGCTGTGTCAGCTGAACTGGAATTTATTATATCTTTAACCCATAAAACTGCATGTTTCTGTCGTAACCAATTCTTTAAAATCTGTAAATTTGCACATATCTTTTTACTGAAATCTAAGCCAGTATATACAGAGCTATTACACTTTGAACTGGTAGCTGCCGTAATCTTTGACTTTTAAATTCTGACAAGACCACACTTGTATCTTTTATATGTGCAACTGAAATTAATTGGTCTGTAAATAATGAAATAACCTTAAACCATGACAGGTTAATGCTCTGATCTTTACAGCTAGCTATGGAATGTATTTTTTACTTAGCACTGAAGTCTGTTTTTCAGTTACAAAATCTGCACCTTGATTTCTCTTTTTATTTCCCTTTAGTACAGTGTGAACTTGAGACATTGCTTGCATGTTATGTATGTAGACTGTGTTGACATTTGTAATACTGCAACATACTTCTGTAGTCTGAATTGTATGTATTATAGTTTGAACATTTGTATGTGAAACTGTACTACAACTGAAATTATTATGTTGAATTGCATGTGCTGAAGTATGTACGTTTAAACCGGAGACCATACTGACTTTTGAGTCATTAAACCTTTTGCA
>NC_056737.1:1094842093-1094872093 GCF_019279795.1 Protopterus annectens
TATTGTGTAATTAACTGTATGTACATATATGCACATATTAAGTAATTACCTGTGTGCACATATATTCACATATGTAATTAACTGCACACGCATATATACACATATTATTGTGTAATTAACTGTACACACATATATACTCATATTATGTAATTAACTGTGTGCACATATGTACACATATTGTTATGTAATTAACTGTACACACACACATATATACACACATGTGTAATTAAGTGTAGGCATGTATATACACATATGTAATTAACTGTATGCACATATATACACATATAGTGTAATTAACTGTAAGCACATATATACACATATGTAATTAACTGTACACACATATATACACATATTATGTAATTCACTATACGTACACATATACACATATTATTATGTAATTAACTGTATACATACACAGTGGATATAAAAAGTTTACACACCCCTGTTAAAATGCCAGTTTTTTTTGATATAAAAAATTAGACCACAACAAATCATTAGAAAACTTTTCCCACCTTTAATGTACAATTCAATTGAAAAACAAACAAATCTGTTAGGGGACAAAATGTAAAAAATAAAAAACGTACAATAAGCTGGATGCATAACTGTGCACACCCTTAAACTAATACTTTGTTGAAGCAGCTTTTGATTTAATTACAGCATTCAGTCTTCTTAGGTAGGAGTCTATCAGCATGGCACATCTTGACTTGGCAATATTTGTCCACTCTTCCTTGCAAAATTGCTCCAAATCTGTGAGATTGAGAGGGCATCTCTTGTGCACAGCCCTCTTCAGATAACCCCACAGATTTTCTATTAGATTTAGGTCTGGGATCTGGTTGGGCCATTCCAAAGCTTTAATTTTCTACTGGTGAAGCCATTCTTTTGCTGATTTGGATGTATGCTTGGAGTCATTGTCGTGTTGAAAGGTGAAATTCCTCTTCATTTTCATCTTTCTAGCAGATACCTGAAGGTTTTGGGCCAAAAGTGACTGGTATTTAGAGCTGTTCATAATTCCCTCCATCTTGACTAAAGCCCCAGTTCCAGCTGAAGAAAAGCAACCCCAAAGCATGATACTGCCACCACCATGCTTCACTGTGGAGATGGTGTTCTTTTGATGATGCAAAGTGTTGTTTTTATACCAAATGAACCTTTTGGAATTGTGGCCAAAAAGTTCAGCCTTGGTCTCATCAGACCATAACACAATTTCCCACGTGCTTCTGGGAGACTTGATCTAGTCTTTTGCAATTTTTAGCCAGGCCTGGATGTTTTTTCTGTGTAAGAAAAGGCTTCCGTCTTGCAACCCTACCTCATAGCCCAGACATATGGAGAATACGGGAGATTGTTGTCACATGTAGTACACAACTGGTAATTGTCAGAAATTCCTGCAGCTCCTTCAGTGTTGCTGTAGGTCTCTTGGCAGCCTCCCTGACCAGTTTTTGTCTTGTCTTTTTATCAATTTTGGAGGGATGTCCAGTTCTTTGCAACTTCACTGTTGTCCCATATTTTTACTGATCATTAAGCCCTGGTTTAAAAAGAGCCCCTAAATTAATAATCCATCTATGTTACTTGTTAGACAAAATATTATGTCTACCAGTGTCATTCGTGATGTGTGACTTTATCATATCAATTCCTACAAACACAAAATGTGCAGTAGAGTGCACCGATATATGCCTATATAAAGCACTACGGGTCCTCTTGCATTTAATGTCACTGATGTGTAGGGCTATTCTCTGCTTCAATGTGCAAGAAGTCTGTCCGATATAGAAAGCCCCACACTGACATATTGCCATATATATGACCCATGTGCTCGTACATGTAATAAGACATCTAATGTCATACACTTTCCTAGCATTCATTGACGTAAAGGAACGAGTTTTGGACATTAACTTGCAATATTTGCAATGACCACAGTATGTACTACCAACTGTGGTCTGAGGTACCTCCCTTATAGGACTTTGGCCTTTCTTAAATGAAGACAAATATTGTCCCAAAGATTTACCCCTGCGATACCCAAAATCACACTTCTGATTTAATAGAGCAAAAACAAATGGAACTAAATACAATACATGTCAATACTTGGAAATGATTTCCCTAATTTTAAAAGTATTGCTAGCATGTGTATTAATAAATCTCACCCCTGTAGAAATAGACTGTCTGGGATATGGGGCATCTTGCAACAAAGTTGTCCTGCTGCAAGTCTGAAGCTGTTTATGCGCCTTATCCACCACTGACTTTGCATAACCCCTGGCCAGGAACCTATCTTTTAGGCCCAAAGCCTGTTTTTCATATTCAGTTGAAACCGAACAAATCCTCTTGACCCTCTGAAATTGTGCTACAGGTATATTATTAATGGTATGGCTGGGGTGGCAGCTGCTTGCATGTAAAATTGAATTCTTAGAAAAAGATTTTCTATGTATAGTTGTAACAATAGTACCATCTAAAACCTTAGTTACATTAACATCTAAGAAATCAATAGTAAACAAGTCTAACCTACCAGTAAACTTAATACCATATACATTGCTATTCAAATACTGCATGAAGTTATTCCATTCAGCTGCTCCACCCCGCCATACTACCCAACAATCATCAAGGTATCGACACCACATAATAAGTTGAGATGTAAAATTAAAATGATTAACATAAATATATTGGGCTTCAAAATACCCCATAAAAAGGTCGGCATAAATGGGGCAAATGTTGCCCCCATTGCCATACCTTTAACCTGTAGTTACCAATGATTGTTGAACATAAACACGTTATGCTGTAGCACCAATTGTAGTAAGGATAACAGAAATTCCATCTCAGGTTCTTGAAAGGTATCTGACTGCCTCCTCCAATAATGGACAGCACTTATACCCCCCTGATGGGGGATGCTTGTATATAAGGACTGGACATTAAGAGTCCCCAACTGTGCCTCATTTGGAGCCTGTAGATTATCCATCAATTGCAAAAATTGCTTGGTATCCCTAATCCTAGCTCTAATAAGGGGTAATAATGGTTTCAACTTGAATTCAAGATATTCAGAAAGGGGTTCTATCAATAAGCCCCTACCTGCCACTATGGGCCTTCCTGGAGGGTTATGCAAAGTTTTGTGGATTTTAGGAACCAGATAAAAATATTGGGAAACTGGTAAACCCACCATCAATTGTGTTACCAAATTGGCAGATATGATTCCTTGTTCCTTTGCTCTTGATAAAAAAGCATCTATCTCTAACTTAAACCCATGAGTAGAATCTATTGGTTGTTGTGTCTTTCGGCTTTTCCCGGTTAGGGGTCGCCACAGTGGAACTCCGGTCCGCTAATGATTGGCAGTAGATTTTTACGTGCCGAGTTACTGGCCCTGACGCACAACCTTCAACGAAGGTACACCCATTCATGCATGTCTCCACACAGAAGACGCTCTAGCTGAGAATCGAACATGGCAATGTCTTACTGTGAGGCGACAATGCTACCACAGCACCACCACCGCAGTAATGAGCAATAAGAAATAGGGTCAGTAAGTTGTCTAACTGCTTCCTGCTCATATTCCAGTTTATCCCAAATAACCATGGCACCACCTTTATCAGCCCTACTATAACTATGTGTGGGTTATTTATAAGGGGTTTTAGGGCATTTTGTTCATCTGGAGTAAGCTCATCCGAAAAAGAACGAAAAATCTGGGCCTGATTAACCTGTAAGTCCTGAATGATGAGCTGTTCAAATGTTTTAGCCGTACTACAATATGGAGGTTGAAAACCTGATTTGCTGAAATGAAAAGAGCCCCCTTTCATAACATTTAATTCTTCATGTTTATGAGCAAAGAAATACTTTAAATTCAAGGTTCTACAGAAGTTCTTAACATCTTGGGCGACACTGTTGTTAGATATACACTGATGATGCTTTAGAGCGAAACCGGTCTGTGGGGAGACTGTGCTTGTAATAAATGCTTCATCTCAGCCGTGCAGTCTCCTTTTCTGAGTGCTGGAAGAGTTTTGGGTATTTGTGTATTAGTTTGGTCCGCGCACCAGTTTCATTGTTATATGCAGCGGAATATTTTGTTTTTATTTATATATATATATATATATATCTATACATATTGTTGTGCAATTAACTGTATGCACATATATACATGTATTGTGTAATTAACTGCATGCGCATATATATGTATATATATGTGTTATATTGTGAATGAAGTCTGGTGTGTGTGTGCTTGTGGACAGGGTGTGGAGTGCACTCTTTGTAAATTCATGTCTTTAATACTCCCAGGATGTAAACTGTTGTCTGTGTGCTCTAGAGTAGTTGGACCAAAATTCACTCCTGTGGGAGGAAGAACATTAGATTGTATGTGACACTGCTCTTTTTATGCATATTATCTCTACAATAGATGATGTTCTTTATCTTGTCAATATGTATGCAACACTTTAACATTTTATTATGCAGACTCTTGTATATATACTTTGTGTAGATTTAAATGTTGTATGTGGAGCTTTTCTCCCACGCCTCTGCTGAAAAAGGAGTTGTGTCCAGTCAAACTTTCCTGGTAAACAAATGTAAAAAATAATAAATAAAAGTAAATACCAGCAAAAATATGTTCGACTTGGACTGAAGCCTAGCCGAGGATGTTGAAATGATTTATTTGAAGTGAATCTAATATGTGGAAAGGAAATGATTTTGCTTTGTGTTTAATATTGATGTGCTCTAAACAAATGCACTGTGTATGCAGAATTGCTAACGTTCTTCCGTCTTTTCAGGTGAGAGAGGCATCAAACACCTGCTGCTTCAGGATGAACTTGTGAAGGCGGCATTGTCTTTGTCACATGCTAAGTCGGTGCTTATAACGACTGGATTTCCAACCCACTATGAGCACAACCCACCTGAGGAAAATGATGGGCCACCAGGAGCCATTGCAATGGCAGCCATGCTTCAGGCTTTGAATAAAGAGGTTGCCATAGTAACTGATCAGCGAGCCATTGCCTTGTATGAGAAGATCATCAACGATGCGTTTCAGGAAGGTACACATTTTCTTCTTCCGCATATTTGCTAATTATTTGTTTCAAAGTATATGCTATTTTTGATTTCTTTCTTGAAAAAAATCCTTTATTCTTTAACATTTCTTTTGCTTTATATTTTAATTTTAACTTTCTGTTGTGGCTCCAGCTTGTTGACACTTTATTGGGTTATTATCTTGACCTCCATTTCCGTATCTGCAGTACATTTCATAGTTCATAAATAGTTTCTAATGTTACTTCTTCATAACATTATAGCAGAACATTAAGTAATAGGTCTTAATAGGTCTTAGCATGGCTTAATATTATTGGATGCAGATATATTGTAAGAGGATATACATAGTATGTCCAATGTGCTTGTTTGTGTGTCTTGTTCCTTTTGCTGTCAGAAATATTGCAGTGTTACTGTACTACGCATGTACAAAACTGGGTTATCAAGTGTACTAAATGTCACAACTTTATTAGATTGTTTATAACAAAGAAGATTATGATCATGTCACAGATCATAAACATTAATTATGTGTTCGAGCAAATCATGAGAGGTGAATCTGGGCATCCATGTTTTGAACCCATAATTAAAGGTTATGACTGGAGACCCAGTCATAATTCATTGTTGTGCATGGAGCTTTTTATGCTCCATGTTGTACTAGTTACAGAAAAAAAAACTTGTGTTTTGCTGTCTTTCAAAGCCATAAAGCAGTTCAAGTGCTGTCAGAAAGGTAGTGTAACACAATCTGGAATGTTTGCACTCAGCTTACCGTTACTGTCAGCTGTCCAGATTTTTGCCTCATATGTTTGATCTGTATAAAATATGTAGTTTTGGGCAAATTATTGAAGACTGAATTCATAAAATAGTGTCATACATTTGAGTTTTAGACTTGGTTTCCTTCAGAAAATGCAGGCGAACACACATCCTGTTACTCTAAGTTTATAACAGGATATCAGGGACATATTACTGGTATGGGCAGCAGACATTAACAAATATGTTTTTTATTCTGCTACTGTATTTGCTGTCAGTACTGGCAGATTTGATTGCTTAGTGCGAGACCCGACCTTAACAGGTTAAATAAGGGATACTTAACATTTGTTAAGGTTCAGTCTCGCGCTATAGTAATGCTTAACTGATTTATTTTTTTCAGTTATTGAGGTGTAATCACCACACTTCATGCACTGCAAATATATATAATGAATCAACCAAAGCAATTATGCAAAAATGCAAATAAACAGTGCTTGTAGAGATACTTAAACATCAAAACATTAGCTTTTATCCAGTCAAGAAAACACAGAGTATATAAAAAACACCATTATTCATTAACCAAATTGAGACCAGCTATGTTATATGGGTTTGAGACAGTGGCATTGACTAAAAGGCAGTAGTTAGAGCTGGATGTGGCATTGTTAAAGATGTTACGATTTGCACTGGGTGTGACGAGGGTGGACAGGATTAGGAATAAGTATATTAGAGGGTCAGCCCAGGTTGGAAGGTTTGGAGATAAAGCCAGAGAGGCAAGATTATGTTGGTTTGGACATGTGCTGAGGAGAGATGCTGAGTATATTGGGAAAAAGATGCTAAGGATGAAACTACCAGGTAAGAGGAAAAGAGGAAGGCCTAAGATAAGGTTTATGGATGTGGTGAGAGAGGACATGCAGGTGGTTGGTGTGACAGAGCAAGATGCAGAGGACAGGAAGAAATGGAAACAGATGATCCACTGTGGCAGCCCCTAACGGGAACAGCCAAAAGAAGATGATGATTCATTAAACAAAGTGTATTCTGGATTTGAATTCAGACGTCTGCATAGTTGGCTGCTGTAAGTGTTTACGTTGGTTCTTATGTCCTCTAGTGATACTTTCCAGTGTTCAAATATAAAAGCTGAAGTTATAGTTATTACATTCAGCAACCATTTACATTCCACGTTCCATAATACCCAGAATTTGGTTAAAAGAGGGAGTACTTTCCTAACAGCAAAACAGCCTACCTCATCCTCTTCTTTTAAGAGTTTGCCCACATCAGGACAGTGCCAATGTAGGTGAGTATTTTCAGTCTCCAACATTGCTTATTAGCCCAGCCTCTGACTTTCCAATGCTATGACATGTAATGCCATCTGTATAATTTTTTTTTAATATGTGTAAAATACATCACTTGGTTTTTTAAACACTTATTCATGATGATTAATATGGTGTGCCACTCTTTGGGCTCGGTTTGGCCTCCCATCTGAGTCAATTTCAAACATGGTAGGGCTTAGATATGTAGCTGTTTGTGGAGGATGGACAAGAGATGTGGTTTCTTAGAACACTGGCCAGAGTTAGTTACGTAAGCACTGAAGAAGGGGTAACCTGAAAGCTTTACTTGTTCTTAAAGTGGATATTCATTTTAATAAAGCTGCAGAGCGTTTCTGTCTGTTTGTTTATTTTGCTGTACATTTCTAGCTTGCCAGAATGGCACATTTAACTGGTGAGTTTCCTTATAGAACTCCTGTGGATACAGGTTTAAACTATTTCTTCAGTGGTCTGAAATGCAGACTAGTAGCCTTTATCAAAAATGTGTCAGCTCAGAGTGGATATGATGCACTCACATGGACTAGGAATAGTACAGGCTAGCTCTCCAATCGAGGAACAGCTCAATCTTCACCATAGGTGTCTTGCTTGTCCTCTTCTTCTGTTCATGGTGCAGCTGCTGCTTTTGGGCTCTTCTCATGGATAAGCAGTAATATTGAAGCAGTGGCATCTGCGATTAATGTAGTACCTCACTGTGAGTATATGAGGGATAGCCTTGGATGTCTGAATGTCACTGCTGCAGTAGAGGCTCCCACCCTGCCACCATCTTTCCCACTGTTTTTTCTGTGGACCCCCTTGCTGGGCTTGGAGTACACACTGGACTGAAGAGACAAACAAGTCATTCAGCATAACCAATAAGCTCAGATCACTGCTTTTTCTTATGACCCCCCCGGAAAGGGGACCCAACTATGTTTAAGGGATTCTATCCAGAACCCTTGAAAATAGTGAAAATCAGTTTTCTATGTCCCCATGGCTGTACACACTGGGGACAGGAACCAATTATTTGGGCCTCATAATAGGGCACACTTGCTGGCAACCATCCAGACAAAAAAAAGACTATATTAGGAGGTACTGTCATTCCGTGCAATGGGAAAGGGTCAGCTGTGCATTGGAGTCATCTGAATAAAATATGAACATCCCCTTGCGGTTCGTTCCCATGGTTAAGAAGTTATACCACGACAATAATCTTACTCAAACATCTCTGGCTATGTTGAATAGGCTCGCAAGTGTGCTTACTTCCTATATTTGAGTGGGTTTCTACAAGGGCATTCGGCTTCTTCCTAGACTACATGGAGATGTTGACAGATTGTTTAATGCTAAATTTTCCGTAGGCAGGGATATGGATGTGTGGATGTATGAGTCCTTTGCTGGACTGGTGTCAAATACAGGCCTGGGACCAGTCCTTTGCCCAGTACTTGCTGAGAATTGTTGTGGCCCCCACTCTGTATCTGATGAAAAATTGGGTACAGAAAATGAGTCAGTGGATGGAAGGGTGGGGCTGGGTCACTGAGTTTCCACTGGCAACCACTGAACACTTGGTAAAGGGTCACTACCTGCTTTTGATCCAGGTTGAAGTGATGTTTAGTATGGCATCTTTTTTATCTGTGTAGTATATAGAAACAGATGAAACCATATCAAAATGTTACATTAGTGTACAGGTTCATGGGTCTGTAGGTTTATACTAAGCCACTGTATGCTTAGATAATAATGCTTGGAAGAAGAACTCTTAAAGGTGAGCTATAACTGTTCAGAAAATCATTGTAGAACAGGGATGTCCAATCTTTGGATCTTCTGGTCTGCATCGCTCATCATAAGTTTGTCAAGGGCCACACATAGAATTTAATATTTACTTGTGACTAAAATGTAAACATATTAGCAATGATTATAATAATACGGTAATACGTATTACCAATGAATATAATAATACAATGTTTTTACAGATCTTACATGCATAGAGTACAGTGGAAGAAAAATATATCCCCTTATTTAGAACCCACATTGCCGATGCCAGCTACAGAGAAGGTCAGAGACAGCAGATTACAGTAGTTTAGTTACATACAGGAAAGCAGAAGATGACGTAGTAAAGAAGATTAAGGAGAAACGGCATAAAGTAAGAGATGTTGAGGACTTCCAGCCAAGAAATGTATGAATTGTATGAGAAAAGGCCTGCAAGAGTCAGGCATGATCATCAAAGAACGATAGAAGGGTGGTTCTGAACTGAGAGACATGTTGATAGTTGACGTGTCACCTCAACCTCATGTAGAAATAGCTATGGGCGATGATGAGGAAGCTGATGATGATAACAGGCCGGATATAGATACTGGCATGGAACAGAAAAAGCATAGCTATAAAGAAAAAAATGGCTTCCAGTACTTGTTATTATCATTATTCTATGATTGTATCATTAATATTATTAGCATTGAATGTGCCATTACCTGAATCATTTTTTTTTATAAAATTTACTGGTATTTCAAATGCACCAATCCAGTGGTGTTGAGTCATGTCTGATCGCTATAGCAACCACATGAATAGCACTTCTACAGATGGAGTTTACTGGTCAGATAAGAAACAAAAGTAGATAGCCAGACCATTCATCCATATCACACACACACACACACACACACACACACACACACACACACACACACACACACACACACACACACACACACACACATAAACAATTTACAGTCACCAGTCTATCTGTTCTACTGCATGTCTTTTGGATGTGGCTCAGTATTTCAAATAAACACCCAAAGAAAACAAACAATTTTTCAACATGTTAATACAATTTATTTATTATTTGTTTACCAGGAAAGTCCAGCTTGGAAGAAAGCCAATTTTCAGCAGAGGCCAAGGGAGTAACACTCTAGATGCATTTCTTTGTGACACAGGATGAAACCCACACGAATGACATGGAGACTCCACACAGAAGGCACCTCAGCCAAGAATCGAACCAGAGAACCTCTTGCTGTGAGGCGACAATGCTACCACTGCACCACAATTAAATATTATTAGCTACTGAATCAGCTTGCATTAAAATAAATAAAGTCTGAGTAACTCTAACTTATTTGCAATATATTTCTTTCCAAAAAAAACAAGTACATGGCATGACGCTACCGTCTTACTAGAAAATATACAGTGAAAACACTACTAGTTACATTGCATGATGCATAGACAAGGTTAATCATCCTCTCAGCAGTTTTCATCTAAGTGTCCACAGCAGCTTCTGTTAACTTTTCCTGCAGTACAACACATCTTAGTAAGACTTATCATTTTTCCCAGCAAGTATACCCCACGTATTATTAGAATATCACTGGATATTAAGTTATTACAAAACCCTTTCCTTTTTTCTTTTCCTGTATTTTAATTGATTTTATGTTCTCACTGAATTACTTGCAACCATTTTTGTGCATTTTGTTAGAAAAAAGACTCCCCCCATGATTCTTTGACCTCACGCTTGTGCCAGGGGTAATAACCAACAAATTATTATTATTTTTTTTTATCAGTCAGTAAACCAAGAACAGTTATTTGGAAACATCAGCTCTGCACAACCCAAACAGTGGGTGCACACTTCTGATGCCAAGGCATATTTTCAACAACTGGAAACAGTTACAAGTGTTTTGGAACATTTGTATATCAAGAAACAGACACTACAGCAATCTCTACCCCTTACAGCCAATGGAAAAAATCTGAGCACATACAGGTAACATGTTCAACCAACCTAACGGATATAGTTATAAACACTGCATCAGAATTCAAATGTTACTCCAATAACAATGCATTAACATTAAATTAAATTCTGTATTTATCGATAGAATATTCCTTGATGGCATAACCCAGCTTTCAGATCACTCTCAAAGGCTCTGAAGAATGGGACTGAAAGGTTGGGGGGGAGAGAATGTGTTAAATTCCAGGCAATCCTCCCAAATGAAACACCAGCATACACACATGACAGACAAAAATCACTAATGTATACTGCACATTTACAAGAGGTCAACTATCATACTGATGCCTGTACACATTGTGGAGTTAAGACCATTATAATTTAAAAGCTCATTTTAAAGTGTCACTAAACCAGTGAGTTGTTGTGCATTGTGGACAGGATCAGGACAACAATCAGGCCATTCAACCCCAAGACTTCTGCAAAGATGAGAATCAGGATCATGCCAATGAATAGCCGTGGCTGCTGTGCCATCCCTCTTACACCTGCATTGCCTACTATTCCAATAGCAAAGCCTGCTGCCAGACCACTGATGCCCACACTCAGTCCAGCACCCAACTACAGGAAGCTCTTGGACAGTGTAATAGTAAGGTATGACACACTAGACTAGACTATTTTTTTCTTTCTTTTGCTGACTCCTCTGGATTTCTTGTGCTTTGGCTGTTCTGACATTACTAAGTAAGAAACAACAGCAAAAACAGGATCAAAGCCAAGCAGAGTCACCAAATACAAACGTAAGCAACAAGGTACAAAAAAAGCGAACTCTGCAAATGTTTATTTTATTTTTTTTTTTTATTTATTTAACATTTGTTGACCGGGAATGTCTGACTAGGTTCCATAGAGCCTGTTTTCAGCGGAGGCCCGGGGAGAAATGCTCCAGATGCATGTCTTTGGAATGTGGGAGGAAACCGGAGTACCCGGAGGAAACCCACGCGAACACAGGGAGAACATGCAAACTCCACACAGAAGGCACCCCAGCCGAGAATCGAACCGGAGAATCTCTTGCTGTGAGGTGACAATGTTAACCACTGCACCACTGTGCCGCCCGTTAAATGTTAAAATAATTTCATAAAAAACAAAGCTTTCAGATAAAAATCCTTCATCAGTGTTAATATTTTGAGATTCATATTAAGACTGATGAAGGATTTTTATTCGAGAGCTTTGTATTTTATCAAGCATTTGCAGAGTTTGCTTTTTTTTGTACCTTATCAGTCAGTGAAAGCTTTCAGAGAAGTACAGTTTCTTTTTCTAATTTAGAGAGAAATACACACACACACACACACACACACACACACACACACACACACACACACACACACACACACACACACACACACACACACACACACACAGACACACACACACACACGCACACACACACACACACACACATTTTGCTTTCACACACAGCATTTAAGTGTTAACACTTAAGTACTTAAGTGTTAACACAATTAGGTGCTGTCCTTTTCATCGGCAGCTGCATACACGGCTGTCTACTTTGTGAATGCATGTAATGAGCCGGAAAGCTGCTTAAGCTTGCAACGTTGGCACATACACTCACCATGTTTTTGGTTACACATCACGGGCCGCATGAAAGAGCTCTGAGGGCTGCATGCTGTCGACGGGCTGTGGGTTGGACACTGCTGTTGTAGAAGGTAAAGTTACTTAGGTAGAAATAGATATAATATTTTCAGATCGGATTATGCTAGACAGCAGGAAAAAAGAAGTTGTGGGGGGGGGGGTAGAGGAGGAATAAGGAGTATTGAGATGTGATAACTGGCCATAGTTACAGGTTTGTAGCCAGTGACTCCTAGGATAAATTTACAGGATCTCATCCATTCATCTAATTGAAGTCTGAATGTTGCTAGGCTTTGCACAGTCTAATATGTGTGGGAAATTTGTTCCATAGCCAAAGGAGGTGCTGGGTGACAAATTTATCAGTGAACTGGGACTTGCTGATACTTGGCGTACAAGTGGGTTTTTGGAATAAGAATTTACTGAGTTTTTTTTTTTTTTTGAAAAGGAGATCATATAGTGCAGGGCATGACATAGCTTGGAAGGCAAGACACAGATTAACTTGCAGGAGCCCATAGACCACAGAAAATAAGGAAACATTTTTTAGTCTATCAGAATAAGAGCAATTCTTTAATCCTCACATTATTTTGGTTATAAGATGCTGGAGTCTCTCTAGCTAAGAGAGTTATTAAGAACTATACATGCCAAATGGAGCATTATATTCTATGATAGGGAGAATAATTGTTGAGTAAATGATAAATGAGATGGATTTAGATCTGGAGGAGAACCGATGACAGATGAGAGTGGCGGAAGAACTTTATGACAATATCTGAGATACACTGATTTAAGAACAGATCATTGTTTATGTAAGGTCCTGCAGTAATAATCTGAGTTGTTAGCTCACCTTTAAGATAAATTCCAAAGAGGAAAGGGCTTGAGGGACACCGCTAGTTACATTTTGCTTTCTGGAGAAGGTATCATTTATTCTGATCAAGTACATTCTGTTTAATAACCAGTTAGTCATCTAGCTAGCTACAAAGCAATTGGTGTTTAGTTGGACTGTAATATTTGTGATGTTAGAGTTTGTAGTGGTATGAAATGCTTTGGCTAAGTCCAGATAAGCAGTTAGATAGGAACCTTTCATCTAGGGTCTAGAGTCTGTGGATCTTGTATGTCTTTTGATTAGTTCTAAAGTAATTAATTCCATGGCCTCACAGATAAGACTAGTGAGATAAATGAGCCTATAATTAACTGGATGACTGGAGGGGCTGCCCATACAGTCTTAGACAGTCTGGTACTCCATGATAGCTAGAAAGTATTGGAAGACAAGATGTGTACAAACTCTGTTGTCTTTACACAGGGTTTTATAACATGTTGCATGCATGTGGGAAACCTGGCTGGGTGGACTGTACTCCAGGACTATTCCTACAATATCTTTAAGAATCTTTATAAGGCATGTTTGCCTACCCAGGAATTATTTCCTAGTTTCTGAAAGAAGTAGATTTTGGGTACCCTAGGCCTTTTTGGGTTACAAAAATATATGACACTTGTAACCTAGCAGTCTTGATATTGCGTGTTATCTACCCAAATGTTAGGCGTGTTTTGAAAGATGATTTTGACTTTGTTTTTCATTAATTCTTTGATTTTTCTCATATTTGCTTTATCTTTTCTGGCTTATAGGGGACTAGAACCTAGCCTGGCAGAAACAGGCGTAACTTATGGAACTCATCCTGAATATGGCACCAGTCTGTCACAAGGTACACACACACACACACACACACACACACACACACACACACACACACACACACACACACACACACACACACACACACACACACCTACCTGTAGGTAGTTTGAAAGACTGTTGTTTTACCTTTTGGTATGTCTTTGAGATACACAAGGAAATCAGAGACAGTGGAAAAAACATGCCTAAACAGGGAGTACTTAGAAAGTCTGCATAGAAAGCACCCCAGATGGGAACTAAACTAGAGAACAAAGCTGTCTGATACAGCAGTGATAACTGCTGTGGCACTGTGCCTCTCTGCTGCTTTCTTTCTATTTTATCTACAGGTACTTTACTAACCAGCATGGAGAATGGCAGCTTATGAACATGACGTTAACATCAGCATTGTAAAGAATATGTTCTGTGAACTAATGTTGACTAAAGTAGCTCTGCTTGTTAGATTATTTGCTTCCTACCTCACTTTTCCCTTCACCTGCGGCTCAGTCATTTACTGTTCTGTTGGGCAGTCCCTATTCTGAGTGCCTTATTTTTTTATAATGCAGTCATGGTGTGCAGCAGTAGATGTAAGATATGTTGTGGCATCTGCATGACCTTGGTGGTCTGCTGTTCACATCTGCTGCACTGCGTCAGTTACCTGTCTGTTAATTTACAGTAGCAGAGCCAAGAATAGGATCAGTCTGATCTGTAAAGTGACAGCCATATCTTGTAAACTGGCTAATAATGTCACTGTCTTTAGTCTGAACATTTGCTTCCACTGCTTCATGACTGCAGTTCTAGTATCACAGGATAATTTGATTTCCCACAGCTGTAACTGGTGATGAATGGTAATGTAGCCTAGTTCACTGAAACAAAGTCAGTTCAAGCATATAAGGTTTGCTATGAGAGCTGTCATAAGTCTTTATAAGGTATTTAGAATGACACCTATAACCTATCAGTAGGGCTGAATATGTGTTTATGAGCACAGTGTGTGCACTAGGTCTTTCATAAAGGTTCATAGGTTCATAGGTGTGTACTAGGCTAATGGCCGTGGAGTCTTTACAAGCTCAGCCCATAGAAGTGCCCTGACATCGTGCCACCCAATGTTAGTTCCCAGTGTCTCTATCAAGCAGAGCCATTGGAGTGATTCCCAAGGTGAGGGTGAACTTTCTATTACCCATCCACTCATCAAGATTTCTCTTGAGGCTGGAGAGCAAGGTGCTCTGCTTGACATGTATGGGAAGTCTATTACAGAGCATGGGCAGTCTCTGAGTGAGGAACCTGTCCCTCCAGCATGTTCTGTTGATTGTGGTAATGAGGTTGAGGTCTCTGGAGTGTGTGGTGCGGAGGTATTGGGATTTCTTTTGATGTAGCATTTCTAACAGAGCTGAGTCAGACATGGCTTTGTAAGTCAAGCAGAGATCGCCTCTAAGTAGGCGATATGAGACAGAGAATAGCTGGAGTCTTTTGAGTCTGTCTGTGTAGGACATGTATTTAATGCCTAGGATCCTCTTCGTGAGGTACTTCTGTGGCCTGTCCAGCTGTTGCAGGTGTCTAGTGAGGTACATGCCAAATGGGGCATTATACTCGATGATTGGTATAATGAAGGAAGAGTAGAGAGAGATGATGACCTCTTTCTTCTTGGATGCAAAACCCTTGGCAATGAGATGTGCCACATAGAAGGACTTTCTGCCACAGTGGCAATGTGGTGGTCGAAGGAGAGATTTCTGTCAACCTGCGGGCCCAGATCTCTTATAACGCCTTCAGTGTTCAGTGGGCTCCCATCAATGTGGTAATTAGTGGGAACTGAGTTTTTACCAAAGGGGATGACGACGCATTTTTTGGCTTTAAGCTTAATGCCATGGTTTCGACACCAGTCATTGGACTCAGTGAGACCTTTGTGTAGGATGCCTGCATCACTTGGAGAGTTAATAATGGCTCGCAGCTTGCAGTCATCTGCGAACTTGGTCAGCCAGAATCCCTTTGTGTTGGCCTGAATGTCTGAGAAGTAGATGCTGAACAGGAGAGGACCCAGGACTGATCCCTGTGGGACTCCACTCACGACTGGTTGGCAGTCTGACTTGGTGTTCACTACTTTCACACTGTGTGTTTTATCTGTCAGCCAATTTGCAACCCACCTAGTGATTTAGGGGTTGATGCCTAGTTTGGTGAGTTTATCAATAATCCCTGAGTGAGGAATGGTATCAAAGGACTTGGCCAGATCGAGGTAGGCTGTATGAACTGCCTTACCGTCATCCACAGCCCTGGTGACTGACTCAAAGAAGTCAACCAGGTTGAGCAGGCATGATCCCTTTCAGAAAGACAACTTGCATTGGATCTAAAGTTTGGAGATTCCCTATATCCTTGTTTATTAGGTCCATGATGATGCGTTCCATAGCTTTGCATATCAGACTCATTAGGCTAATGGGTTGATAGTTCCCAGGGTCTATAGTCGCTCCTCCTTTGTAGAAAGGGATGACTGTAGCAGTGCGCTATTTGGTAGGGACAAAGCCTGAGGTGAGGCTATGATTGAACAGGGCACACAGATGAGGTGCCAGTTCACTCTGTAGTTCATGTAGAACACAGCTAGGGATGTTGTCGGGTCCCATGGAAGCTGTATTCTTGACCTTGGACAATGCAGCTTTAACCTGGGCTGCA
The DNA here is from genome assembly GCF_019279795.1 of Protopterus annectens. NCBI lineage: Eukaryota > Metazoa > Chordata > Ceratodontiformes > Protopteridae > Protopterus > Protopterus annectens. The sequence continues at coordinate 1,094,858,751 of NC_056737.1, forward strand.
GTAATGCTGAGTGCCTAGCATTCTCTGGTATTGTGATAGGTCCTTTAAGGGGATGAGAGGGGTAAAGTTGGCACTTAATCTGTCGGCCAATATGTTGGCAATATCTCTTGGATCAGTATAGGAGGTACCATTGAGCAATAACTCAGAGCACATCTGGGTATTGCCGTGGAGGTTCTTGATATAACTATAAAAGGCTTTGGGATTGTTTTTAGTGTCCACCACAATTCTGCCTTCATAGCTGGCTTTAGAGGATTTGATGAGATATCTCAACTTTTGAGTTTTTCCAGTCTTGGTACTTCACCTTTTTCTGCAACAGTTTCTTCCTCCTGTTGTAGAGTTTATTAATGGCAGGGGACTACCAGATTGGCTTCCTTTTTTTGGAGGAGAACGTTTTGGTTCTGTTGGGTATGGCTAGTTCCATGCATTTATGTACATGTTCGTACAGTGCATTGGTGTATGATTCGGCAGTCATGCAGCTATTTTTCCATTGGCATGGGTGCTGTGAAGTTGCCATCTCTGTTTTTAGAAGTCCAAAGTTAGCTTTGGAGAAGTTTTTCAAGGTGGCTACCTTTGTGGGGGGTGTGAATGAGGTGTGGATTTCCATGATGATTAGTTTATGGTTGGATCTGACCAGGGAGGCATTGCCTATTGGTGTAGAACAACGGTCACCCATGTTAGTAATAACCAGGTCAAGGATGTTGCTTCCTCTAGTGGAGGTCAGAATGAGCTAGTCCAGGGCATTGGAACTGATGACTTCCAGGAAGCATTGGGCCAGTGTATTGGTGCTTGGGTAGTTTTCCCAGTTAATGGAAGGGTAGTTGAAGTCTCCTAGTATGAGAGTGTTGAGTTGGCCTTGATAGATTCCAGGGTGCTTAGGAACATGGAGTGAGAGTCTAGGGACATGGTTGGGGACCTATAGCAGGCTATGACCTGAATCGCAGTCTTTCCCAATGTTAGTTGTACCTGAAGTATCTCAGATGCATTATGCTTAGTCTGCTTGGAATATATTGACTGCTACTGTTCCAGTGAATAAAGGCCTTTCAAGTGATGAATTTCATATGATAATTAGAACTGTGTGAGTATGCTTTTGTTTTGTTTTTGTTTTTTTGAAGATGTTTCTATACGTCAAGCCATATGTTGGTGTATTTCTTTGGACCATCATGACATTGTGACGCTTTTAATCACCAATGTACTGAATCACCTTTCTTATCCAGAGACAAAGGTTTGTCCTGCACAGTGTACATAAGTAAATGGTTATTGCGCCTGGGGCTGTAACCAGTATGATACTTTAACACCTTGCCTGTGTCTTTATGTGACAGCATGATTTGATGTTGTGCTGTTATCAGTCGCTTCCAAAATGTGTAGTTTGCTTAAAGATCTGCCAGTTTTAGGCCTGTCATTTAGCTCAGTGAGGGGATCAGATTTAAGCTAATATGGTATACTGGTGGAGGTACTTTGGGGAAATATTCTTCACCGCCACTGTCTTGCAAAAGGAATTTGAACATTTCAGTGAGATTTTTTTTATTAAAATCAAATTCAAAAAATTGTCACTCTTAAGATTTGAGGAGTTCTTTCCTAGTTAAGGAACACTGCTTGACTCGTAATAATGTTGAAACATTGATTTTGATATCAGATAAAGACCGCTTGTCCCAGCTAATAGGATCTTGTTAAAGCACAGAGCCTACTTATTTTTTCACCAGCTGTCATAAAATATATTGTAAGTCACTCCTAAAATTCTTTAATTTTTGACACTGTTTTTTCAGCCTATTTAGGGAGAATGTTCTAGTCATCCAGTACCTTTTCCTTGATTAAAAATCTTGCAGGCACAAAGATTCATGATCTTTGCAAACACAAACTCCTTGGACTAGTTTGTTAATATGCTGAATGGGTTGCAAACATACTGGACATGGATAAACTCAAGAGGTTAGCTATAAATTATTATATCACCAACTGAATAGCCAGATGGCTCACGGACAGGACTCAGGAAGTTAGAATAAGGGAGTCAGCTGTACAGAGAGACCAGTTACCAGTGGTGTCCCTTAGGGATCGCTCCTGGGACTGCTCCTTTTTGGTATTTACTTCTCTGAAGTCATGACCAATGTCAATGGCCTCTGGCTGACCAGATTTGCTGAAGATTGCAAATTAGGAGCAGTCATAGAATCCCCCACTCATGTTAATGTTCTCCAAGAAGGGCTGACACAGACAAATAACTGATGGCAGAGCCATGGAGTAAAACTAAATGCCAAGAAATGCATAATAGTATCCTTTGGGGCTAACATATTAACAACTAATCCCTAAGAGTTGAGCCAGTAGTCAGGGATTTGGGGCACACATAGACAGTAATCAAGCTTTTGACCATCACATGTCTGTGGTAGTAAGGAAATCACTCTGTTTTGGGCAATGTATAAACATCTGTTTCCTGTGGTCCACTGGTGCAAGGTTTGATTCCCTCAGCTTCCATTGCCCAACTGTGTGACTCTGAGCAAGTCACTTAACCAGGCAGCACTCCTGCGCTGTGTCTGAAAAAGGTCCACGTAGATCAGAACTCCACCCCAAAAACAAATACAAATAAAAATAAAATAAAATAAACCAAAAGGCAATTCTTATGAGAGATTAAACAAGAATAATAAAACCATTATTAAGTTAGTCCAGTAACTTATCCTGTAGATAGAATATGTCTAGATTAGACAGGCAAAGCAGCCCTTATCTGTCATCAAATACTGTGTTCTGTGACTCTGACAAGTAGAGACAAACCAACAGCCTTGTTATAAGGTACAGAAGTCTTCAGAGTATGTTCACATTTAAAGGAAGTGACTCTTTATAAATAAAAGCAATACTTTCCAGGTTTCAAGGGTTTTATGCAAATGTGTTAACAAGACATCTAGATTAGGTTTCTTCATTGTACCTCATGAGGATTGAATCATATGTCTAAGTGTTTACAGATTTGGGCTAGCTTTTGAGGCCACATTATTTAATATATTCTTTATGCTTGTGAGAATTATTGCTCCAATAGTTAGATAATTTAATTTATAATTCAGTGCCATGCCTGTATGTTAAAGAACACCAAATAGCACTGGCAACTTTTGATGGTTATCTTATTAAAAAAGGATCTTGATTGTATATAGTATACTAGTTCTGCCGATTCTGAAATTCATGAAATTTTGGGGTAGCACTGATTTTCTTGATAGGGAGACTAATAAACAGTTTAAACAATAACTACACCAGCATGGAAAAAGCAGATGCTTGTCCAGTAAGCAGGGTAAATGGACAGACTTAGGTGGGCTCTGAGGTCCTCTTCATCACTGGAAGATCTGGTATCGCTACCTGATCCACCAGTGAAGATTCATGGCATCAGATGTTTGTTAACTGCATGAATGTATAGTTTACTTTATAAGCCCCTGTGACGCCTGTGTCCTGGCCCAGCAATCAAGGAGCCTCAATCCTCACCAGTAACACCAGTAAGGGGTGTCTTATATAGGAGGAAAGGATAACAAATACACACAGTAAAGTGCAATTTCCCTTAAGAGCACACAGGGATCACAGTTAGTCCGGGGCTGGTCGCTGCCTTGATCTCCAGGTCCCCAATAAGACACCCCACTGGCACAGCTATAGGGTCCAGATCTCAGCCTAGTGGGCAAGCTAAAACCTCCAGCACCCTCTCTGTCTAACCAATGCTTCGTGTCCCTGCCCAAGTAGCTCACACACGCACACACACGCACACACACACACACACACACACACACACACACACACACACACACACACACACACTCACACACACACTTTAAGAAGAGTTTATACAACCACACAGGCACTCATGGGGAAGGCTGGCACAGGTTCTCCAGCTGTGCCCCTTTTTCCCAGACCATACGGTAGTACCAGCTGCCACCACCCACTAATATTGATCAGCTACTCAAAGGCCCTTGAAAAGGTGTCCAATTATTACTGTGCAATATTATTATCCAATTGGTAGTATAGCCCAGGGCTAAAGCTATTGAAGTGGCTTTGTACAATTTTACCAAAGGCATGCAAGTACTCTAAAGAGCTTAAATTATCTCTACAAAAACAGCCACAGTTGAAAGGGTTTAAAAATATTTAATAACAAATAGTTAAAACACAAGACAATACTTTTTACTACACAGTGCTAGCTAGTCAAGAGTTCAGAGATTACAGAGAAATACTTAAAATAATTCAGTAGTACAGTTATGACATCACAGAAAAACACAGTCTAATCATTCTAGTTTCTAGCTATTTCTAAGAGAAAATACAAGTCTAAGATAAACTTACATATAGAGCAAGACAGTGCTGGTGAGTTGGATGGTCAAGACAAAAATGCTTAATGCTCTCTGATTCTTTCTCTTTTTAAAATCACATTCCTGGTTCACATTACATCATTCTACACACTTCCCTGGGTTCGCAGGCTAAAAGAAACTACAATTACATTATTCATCTCTGGATTGAAACCAGAGCAATAAAGGACATTTATGCATGCAAATTCTGGCCATTAACTCTGGCCTTAACACAATAGCAGGGTGTCTCACTTTAGACTTACTGACTCCGAGTTTTAACATCAAAGGGTCACGACATGCTTTACTTGGTCAGTAGAGTGCACTGTTGTTACATTTTTTTTCAGTTCCACATGTAACACTATTTTTACCATTTAAGACAACAAGCCTGTGGTTTATATTAATATTTACAGATGACAGAATTATCTCCAAAATTCTATCTGGCTAGGCTGGCAGCCTTCATCTATCTTCACAGACCCATTGAATAAACACCTGCAGTGCAGTAGAGTGACAGATGGTAGCAAAAGTTTAGAAGCTTTTTTAGCATCTGGACATAGCACAAGTAGAAAATAAATGCTCCCTCTTACCCCAGCAGCAGCCATGGGTTGTAATATTTAACCAGTTAGAATGTTAGTGTGTATCTTTAGTGAGTCTGAGTGAGATACCCAGACTGTAGAGAAAGATACTTGTTAAGAACTGTAGCCAGAGCATTTTAAGCAGGGCTGACAGGTCTGTTGTTCCCATTTCGTATTTGTTCCCATCCTGTCCTGTGCTTGAACCATAAGATGTCTCTTTATACGTTGGAGTAGTACTCTGAAAAATACCCTTTGAGTAAATACAGTGAAAATCCTTCAACAGTATGAGTAAAAGGACTTAATATAGGGCAACTAAATTGCTTTTTCATCTGACAAACAGAGTATTTAACCTTTACTGAGGTAATGGAGTATCTGGATAAAGTGCATACATCAGTGAAAGAAAATTACAAAAATGTTTTACTACAATAGTGGTGGAGATATGTATGCTTACATGGGTGTCAGACTGCCCAGACCATGTATTCTGCAAACGGGGATATGGTTTTGTAGCTGTATGTTTTCTGGCTCACTTTCCCTACTTAAATTAGTTTTGTTTATTTTGCTGCATGCTTCACCTCTCCATCTGTGATATGTTGATGATGAGTTCCTGAGCTTTCTGACTGTTCCGTTACTGCTTCCAGGGCAGTCATTTGTTCTAGAAGGACATTTTATGCTTGCATTTTTTTCTATATTTTGGATTGTGTTGCATTAAACCAGAGGTCTCAGTAGTTAACCATTTATAGTGACCTTAGATATTCTTACAGAATGTATGGCAGAGCTGCAGATGTTAACTTGCTCTCGAAAGGCAATTGCAAAGTCTTTTAGATGTTACCCTTGTCATTCTGATTGAGTTTTCTGTTCCTGGAGGATGTGTTGTCTCTCTGTGCTTGTAGAATGACACAGGAACAAGCAGTGTTAGGGAATGATCTCATACATAGCACGTGCTACAGATCCTATTTGACCTCTTGGAAAGTAATGCTGTTTTAAACCAGGTATGACCTTCTAGGAACAAAGGCCTGTCTACAGGGGTGACCTTGGAACACTGTTATGTAATTTCCTCAGAGTACTACTGTATATTAGCTGAGACTGACTGAGTAAATCCCCTGTCAGCAGAGCATGCCATACAGCTATTAAAAGGAGAGTAGCACAGGACAGTATGTGTGTAAGCCTTAGGATGCCCAGGGCTGTATTGCAAGAATGATCTAGGTGGGAAGCATGGCATGCTGAGGGTGTAGGTGGGGGGGAGTCTTTAACCAATGATTCACTTGTGCTTCTGACCAGAATATGTGTGTAAGGCTTAGGATGCCTAGAGCAGTATTGCAGGAAAGATCTTGATGCCAAGCATATCATGCTGGGGTTGTAGGTGCGGGGAGTCTTTAACCAAAGATTCATTTTTACTTCTGACCATTAATGCAGTGCTGTATCAAGAAGTCTTTTTTATTCATACCTTAGGGAAGTAAAATGTCTGAGAGAGCATTCAGAAGTGTAAAAATGTCATTAAAATAGGATTTCTGTTTTCTACATTCTGTTCAGATGACTTTTTTATTTATCCATTACCATGTAAGCATTGATGTTGGGGGTGAGAAACCAATGACCCTGAATAAGCTGAACTGTTTGTCGCAGCTCTATCTTGTCTTAAGAATTATCATTTCATTATAGACTATAATTATTTTTTTCTTTCTTTAAATAGCCCAATTTCATTTGATTCCCGGAGAGAAAAGCTCCATAATGATTTGCAAAACACAAACGTACAAAGGTACAATGATACAGTACAACATGGTAGAGAAGCTGCAGAATAATTTGCTGTATATACTGTACAACTTACAGAGACACAATGCACAATGTAATACAGTCATATGTCACCACTAACACGAAATGCACTGTTGTATTTTGAATAGAGGCACAATTTGATTGGAGATTTGAGGATAGCCTTAGATATGGAAGATAAGAGATGAATTAGTGTGTGCTTTTTAGGCAGGCGTATATAAGTATAAAGTAGAAGAACATGTAAAGTATCAGACGTGTATGATATAGTCACTTGTCAGAAGATGAGCGTGTGAGTTAGGCTATTTTTTGACAATGCTGCGTTTATAGTGGCTGTTGCTGAGTTACCCATTTTGCTGGAATTAACAGACATGAGTGCTGCATAGCTCTCAAACTTTTACCACCAGAATCAGGAACAAATCCAGAAATAATCAGCAACAATCAGAGACTCTTTTTAAAATATTAGTAGTATGAGCTTGAGAGAATGTGAATTAACATGCATTTTCTAAAGTAAAATAAACTTACAATTTTAATTATTGTCATTATTTATTAAGTGCAATCCATCAGTATTTCTCCTGAAATTGCCAGTTTCAGGTGTGATTAAGAGGGACTGAGAATTGTTTTTGTTTTCTCCCCCCTTGCTTCATACCTTGTAGTCTCTGCCTCAGTGCTCTTGTCTATCACGAGGCCTACCAGCTCCTTTTACCATTCCTGGACTGACACTGGTTCCAGGCTACAGCTGGGTAGAACCTAAGTGTATCCATGTGGGGGAGGTCTTGCTAGCAACTGCTTTGGGGGGGTTGTGTTATGATATTTCCTTTTATCCCTTCCCCCTCCTCTACACTTATCTCAGAAACTGTTTGAGGGTTACTCCCCTCTTAACGGACCACTCCTCCCCTCACGAAGTACTGAGATGAACGTTTCTACCCCCTGGGATAGGCACAGCATCCTTCTCTGCTAAAGCCTCAGGCAACCTGAGTCAATAATCAAACCATCAGAGCAGAAATAAGCACAGGGGCAGTTGAGAAGTATGGAACACCGAATATGTTTATTAGGGTTCACTACATTTGCTCGAAAACCCATAATCCCGACGCCTAGAATCTCGAGTCCACAACACCGAAAGACCACAAGCACTACTTTACACATTACCGATGACCATAATACTGATAGACCATAATAACGACAAACCCTATCCAACAGCTATAATGTTTGCTGACACACACTAAGCAACACCAGACACAAAATTAAAGTGCAAACATGAAATCGACAGTGCAGTAGAGAGAGACCATAACCAGTCACGTACAATAATGTTCTACTATTCCTGTATAATAACATGCAACAATCTGTGTCAACTTCCCCAAAATATACTGTAGTGCAGTCCAAAAACAACATCCCCTCTGTGCTCGACATATATTTCAAACATAAACAAATAGACATATGTCAGGTACAATGGCTAATCAAACATAGCAAGCCTCAGATAGTACATCACATTTTTAGAAGTCGGGCTATACATCTTACAGAATCTGCAGACGAATACTCCTCTCTGTTATCGAGCAGTCTCTGAAACTTTTCCTGTCCATCTAGCACCCGCATACATTTTGGAGATGGCAGACATCCTGCAAATAAGCATTCATGTAACCCGTCCACACTATTCTGTTCCCTCGTTAGGCATGAAATCAGAACTGACAGATCGGTGGACCTATTACCAAGTAAACACTTTAAACGTCGATGCCACGCCTCGACCGAGTTCTGAGTATGTAGCAAAAACAGTCTGTTCAATTCAAATACATTCTAGAGTTCAGTTGGACATAATGGGGGAAACCTGGTAACAGTTGTTGATCTGGTGGTGAACTTATGTACACGGCGAAAAACATACCAGTCTGCAAAATATTTTACTACTTCCCTGCTCTCCTCAAGAAAGGATTCCTTCAGTGTGTGGAATGTAGAAATGACCTCTGTCTCCTGTAAGAAGGCTAGACCTACCAGAGACTTCACAGCTAGTTGAAACGTGTGACATCCATTATACAAAGAGCCCAATCCTAGCTGTTGCACTTTACGCCAAATATTTTGGCCAAAGTGAAAGAGACAGCCCTTAGCCCTGACACCTGTAAAGTTTAGCCTTACACTTTTTATGGCAGCGACTTCATAGTCGCATAGTATGTATTGCAATGAAAGTGTAAAGTTCTGGGATGCAAATAAGTGGAGAACAAAATGCCATAACATATTGTATGCACACAGTGATTTCTTTGACATCAAACAGTAAATCAATGGTACACATTTACTGTATCCACAGCAATGCACTATACCACGTATACTATATAACTGTCGGCATACTGCGCCCTTGCAAAAATATGTTCCATCCATTAACCAGATGGTAGCTATGCTCAGATCATGTAGGTTGTTAACTGTACCGAACACCACAACATGTGTGCCAGACGCTACATCTTCTGCCCTTTTGTGCAGAAATTCACCTGTCTGTAATGGGAATAGGCTAATATCTAGTGTTTGCAGAGTTAGGTGTGGTATATGTTCTGCAAAGGTGCTCTTACACCTAATGTGCCGTATCAGCTGTAACATTGCCTTCCTATTAGGTAGGCTTGGTACAATACTTAATGATGTGGAAGCTGCTGCGTCATCTACCAAGAGGCAGGGTGTGTCCCTGGATACAGCAGCTCTTTCCCGTACTGTACCACACACTTTGCACCTTTCCACTTCACAAGGATCCCCCCCATGATTGTGTGACATAGATCTAAGCAGTTTCTCACCTTCAGATAGGGAGTCAGCTACTGTTGTCCTCTTGCAACCCTGACTACGTTTCCACTTACAACACCAGTAACATCTGTTAGACCTTTTTCTTTCCAAATGGTAAATATAGCCGTCAATTATGAGTATATCTTTCGACTTTTGGGGCGTCAGTCTAGGATATAGGTCTCATAGGTTTCCTGGAGCATCATAGCTTTGTTCAGCCATGTCAGCAACATCAGCCGTTGTACACATACGTAGTGTTACCACTCACTTTATATTCTGCACCGTGTAACCTAGTTACATGTTGTACATGATTCTTGTAGTGTGTTCAGTATTATGGTCATCGGTAATATGTAAAGTCATGCTTGTGGTCTTTCGGTGTTGTGGGCTCGAGATTCTGGGCGTCGGGATTATGGGTTTTCGAGCAAATGTAGTGAACCCGCTTATTTGTATAATGTGTAGTTATGTGAACAACATCTTATCAGTGGTTCATACGAAACTGAGTAACAATTGCAAGATATAATCTCTGGCTAAATCCTTGCAGTTTACTTTTTTTCCCTAGGTTCTTCTTATCCCAGTTAATCCAGTGGGACAAGAGACACATAACTTTGCACCTTGAGGGCTATTACACCAGGTCTACTACAGATACCCGAAATACCATATGACTGACTTTCAAATACCCGAGACCACTAACTTGAAATTTCAGAACACTGAACTGTCACTTAATTGAGTTTTACATAGCCAGAAGTGAAAAAGTCCAACTCCATACATTACACGTCTGAAGTACTTCTATATAACTAGCACACTGTATCTTTAAGAGGTTGTACTTTGTAGCGAAGCAAATATGTCAGACTTATCAAAGGATGCATCTTGGATACATACAAACATACCATCCTAAAAAAGGTAAGCAAATCCTTGTTTTCAGTTTTTGCAGGGAGGGAGGGATGTGGTGATGTCAGAATCTTTTAAATATTTAAATGGAGCACTGAAAGTATTTTATTGCCTGAAGAAATTCTTGATTGGAAGAACAAAACTGCTTACCATTGAACTCTGATTAAAGAAACATGGAGTGTATTGGTTTGGTTCCCTTGAGTGTTCTATGTTCTTTGAGATTATTTTTAGTAGCTCAGGTCACAAACATTTGTTGATGGAGGATGCCTTGTATATAATTTGCTGTCTTCATTATCTGAGAAGTCAGTTTGTGGAGTATTCTCCAATTTCTTGAGTTAGCAGAGTTTTACTGTTAAACTTTGTTACTACTTCACATGTGACTTGCGTTGCTCTTCCCTTCCTTTTGGTGACAACTTCAGTCGTTGGACTTTCTGTATGATCTGTTACCACTTTCCTGTCTATGAAAAAACTTATAAACTTGTAATAGAAGTGAAGATTAAGAAGTGCCTCATTTAAACTGTACACCATGGTAACGTTAAGTAACAGAGTGGTCCAAAGAAGCAGTACAAAGCTAAGACAGTGTAAGCAGAGATGAAGCTTGTAGAAACTATTTACTTACTGTACAGTAAAATGAAACAAGTTCTTTTTGTTTCATAGAATTAATTCCATATGCAGTAAATATTAAAATGCATTCCAGATCTGTTTCTAAGAGTGACACCAGTACATTGAGCTTCAGTTTTTATTTCTCCTTTTCCAGTCTCATTAGAAACACTGTGCTATTTCTAAACAGAGCAAAGTTGCAGTTTTCCATTAGCAAAGATAAAAATACAAAGTATTAAGATTTTTTTGTAACTAATAGTATTTGCTACCTATTGAGTCTATAGAATTCATGACCTGTTTTTAAAAAGAAAGTGAAAGAAAAGGAGGTGTAGCTGCAACTGGATAGATAGTTACTGTAAGTGAGCTGATCGTTTGTGGATCCTTTACAGCAATGACCTAGGACCCAATTACAAAAGTAAAATGCTTAGTAGTGTGTGTGTGTGTGTGTGTGTGTGTGTGTGTGTGTGTGTGTGTGTGTGTGTGTGTGTGTGTGTGTGTATTTATATATATATATAGAGAGAGAGAGAGAGAAAGAGAGAGAGATTTTTTTTTACTTAATTTATTTATTATTTGTTCATTAGGTAAGTGGGCTGGTCTACTGACCCTTTTCAGACATGACCTGAGCTTAAAGAGAAAGTACATTAGGGTCTTACTAATCAAATATATCATGTCCAGAAGGAGTAAATGGTAACATTTTGTACATAGTGATGTATTCAGTGCACATATGGTAAAAGTAAGAAAATATGGTACATTGAGAGAAGTACAAATGAAAAAATACAAGCCAAGATGTGCATAAAATACAGTTCAATAATACATAAAATGCATAAATGTATATTCTTTATATATGTGTGAAATGTACACATATAAAATGACACATTTTGAAGGTGAGAAACGTTTCTTAAATGTATTCTAATGTCTATGATATGGGGTAGTAAGTTAATTAACCATTGCCTTGGTAGCAGTTGCAGGTAGATTATGTAAAGAGATTTATTTTATTTTTTTATTTTACATTTGATAACTGGGAGTGTCTGAATGAGCCAAAAAGGCCATTTTTCAGCAGATGCCTGGGGAGAAAACCTCCACATAGAAAAATTACAGCTACATTTAGATATTTAGATATGATCAATATATACACAAATTACAATATGTTCATTAAGTGCATTTTTGAAGCTTTGCATGGTTTCTGTTTTTTAAACAGGCATAAGGACAAACTATATAAACATTTACAAAGACAAATAATCAAAAAGAAATTACAATGAAAAATTAAGCTATGACAACTTATTTCATCACATTTTAGCTGATGGTTATACATTTAATTATATTTTGCTAATAATTGTAATTTAACCCAGTATGTGAAATTTATTTTTTACCATTAGCTCTTAAAACTTATTACATTCATTTTTTTGTATATGGTAGTGGCAAGTGCAACAAACCCATTAAAGTTAGGGGCAGCTTTACTTTTCCAATATATTGTGACTATCTTTCCTGCCATAGCTAACAGAGGCCATACTAAAAGATATTATAAAGGATTTAGGCATGATGGAATTGGAACATTCATTAATATTAATTAATCTGTAAATAAAAATATATATCTGAGCACAGAGCTCTAAAAAAGATTAAATATAATCCCAGAATTCATTATTATTATTTTTTTACATTTTAAGAAAATGTAAAACCAGTCTGCTTTTAATATTTTTTTCACATTCCCAACATTTAACATCATTACTTTTAAATATTTTACTTTTTTATACTGGTTAATGTAAACTCTATGAAGATACTTCCAGGCAAAAAATCTCCAGATAGAACTAGATGTTGTATGGCCAATAGATATTAAAATTAAATCTTTATATCTTTATTTTCATTGTTATCAATATATTTGTGATTGAGATGATTAATAAAACTGTATTTAAGATTTAGATCAAGATTTAATTTTTATAATTTGGATAAGGGTGGTCTGATATTTTCTTTATTACTCAATATTAGATTAAAGTATTCTAACAACTTTGGTTATGTTTCTTTTTCATTCTGTTATATTAAGCTTTTTTTCTCAAGTTTTGTTTTTATATTTAGAACCATTGCCCAATTTATTTAAATCTAATTTAAGACATTGCTTTTTTATCAGTTGATACTGTATTACTTCAATCTCATAGACCTGTGAATAAAATTATTTAGTTTTATATTAAGCATTGTTGTGAATATTACTATGAGAAATTCCCTTTGTGTTTGCTAAAGGAAATAAAGTAAATAGCCACTTTTAACTGAAGGGTTTTTAACTATAATATTTCTAAAGGATTTTTTATCATATTTATCATATTTACATGTTTAGATTTAGTTTATTTGAAGTATTAATAATGTTAACACCCACAACTTTTTGTTATTAATATCTAATGATAAAGGAATTGGTTTAAGTTCAGAGTTTTCACAAAAGAATGCATGTATATTCTTCCACTGAGCATCATATGCATTATTTAACCAGAACAAAATA
>NC_056737.1:1094877093-1095032601 GCF_019279795.1 Protopterus annectens
ACACTGGAACGCCTAAGGTAGAAAACTGTTCTTTTCTGGATTTCAAGCATTGTGGTTAAGTCCATGATTATAGTAATTTACTGCAGTATTGAAAATAAAACAAAACTTTAGTTTATTAAGCCTGTAATGTCACCACTGTAATAAAGCTGTACTCCCAGAGCTATAATCACTACCTTCTCGTGACAGTCAGCTGAAGTGTTAGAACACTGTCGACCAGTTTTAGAAAGAAAATCATATTTTGAGGAGGAGTTGTTTATAGGAATGAATAACACATTCTGCTTGGCAGAGATATTTTTGAAATTGTAGAATTCATATACTGTGTGGGAAGCAATTTCATTGATTCCCTAAAAAACTGAAATACCACATTTTTTTCTGCTCCAGGCAGATCCTAAACACAGAGTTCCTTCTGCAGGTATTCATACAACATTGTTCATCTTTTGGTTTACAAAGGAGAAAAAATAACAGTGCTTAAACCGCTGTATTTTATTCTCAGTAAAAGTAAAAAAAATGATTCATGTAATTGCTTTTAGTTAATGATTTAATTGTGTTTAGTTTCTTCTTATGGGAATAAGTTGTGATATATAATGGGGTTTGCACTTTTTAGCTTCCTTGTCAACAGGGTACACTGTTACATAAGGCTGCCCATGTGCTAAAGGCATCTGGTATATATAATTGGAATTTCTTATATTGCTGAAATGGGCAGGTTAACCTAACAAAAAATAAAGTCATACAACATAGGTTCATAGGTAGGTACTAGGCTATTGGCTGTAGGGCCTATATAAACATAGCCAAAAAGGTACCCTGGCTTTCGCCACACAAGAAAATTATTTTCCTGTGCCCCTGTTGAGCATAGCCACAGAAGTGATCTCCAGGGTGAATTTCCTGTTTCCCATCTAATCATCAAGATTTTTCTTGAAGAGTGCTAATGAGGAGCTCTGTTTGACATAGATAGATAGTCTGTTCCAGAGTATGGGAAGTCTCTGGGACAGGAATCTATCCTTCCAGCATGTTCTGTTTATTGTGGTGTCAAGGTTTAGGTCCCTACAGCGTGTAGCTCGGAGGATTGGGATTTCTTTAAGTGGAGCATGTCCAACAGCTTTGGGTTTGACATAGCTTTGTATGTTAGGCAGAGATCGCCTCTGAGTAGGCGATATGTGATGGAGTAAAGCTGGATTTTTTTGAGACGGTCTGTGTAGGGCATCTGTTTGAGGCCAGTAATCCTCTTTGTGAGGTATTTCTGCGGCCTTTCTAGTTGTTGTAGATGTCTTGTGAGATACATACCAAAAGGGGCGTTGTACTCTATAATGGGTCTAATGAGTGATGAGTAGAGGGGAACAATGACCTCTTTTTTTCTGGATGAGAAACCTTTTGTGATGAGGTGTGCCACTTAGAAGGATTTCCTGACCACTGTGGTGATGTGATTATCAAAGGAGAGACTACTGTCCACCTGTGTCCCAAGGTCTCTTATCACACTTTCAGTGTTAAGTAGGCTACCACCTATGTGGTAGTTCATGGGTACAGAGTTTTTACCAAAGGTGATGACAGTGCACTTTTTGGGATTGAGCTTCAGGCCATGGCTTTGACACCAGGCATTCTGTCTCAGTGAGGCCCTTTTGTAGGATGTCCAAATCGTTAGGAGTTTTGATTATGGCTCCTAGTTTGCAGTCATCTGAAAACTTTGTTAGCCAAAGACCTTCTTTGTTAGCCTGTACTTCGGAGAAGTGGATACCAAACAGGAGAGGACCCATGACTTATCCCTGTGGTACTCCACTTGTCACTGGTCTGAAGTCGGATTTGGAGTCTGCTACTTTCACAGTGTAGGTTCTGTCCGTGAGCCAGTTGGCAACCCATCTTGTGACATAGGGATTTATACCTAGTTTAGTGAGTTTATCTATAATTCCAGAGTGGGGGATGGTGTCAAAAGCCTTGACGAGATCTAGATAGGCTGTGTGAACCACCTTACCCTCATCTATGGCTTTGGTGACTGCTTCAAAGAAGTCTGTCAGGTTTAGGAGACATGATCTGCCTTTTACAATCCTGAACTGGGTGGAGTCCAGAGTTTGGAGATTACCAATGTCTTTGTTTATGAGTTCCATGATGATACCTTCCATGGCCTTGCAGACCAGGCTTGTCAGGCTGATGGGGCAGTAGTTCCAGGGGTCCGTCGTGGCTCCCCCTTTGTGGAGTGGGATAACCGTCGCGGTGCACCATTCAGTGGGCACAAAGGCTGAGGTGAGGCTATGTTTGAACATGGTACTTAGATGGGATGCCAGTTCGTTCTGTAGTTCATGTAGAACGCAGCCTGGGATATTGTCAGGTCCCATGGATGCTGTGTTCTTGGCTTTGGAGAGTGTGTTTTTCACCTGTGCAGCCGTGATTACATGAACTTTGCATATAATATAACATAACATATTTCTGATCTGCATAAATTCACACATTCGGAAAAAGAAAAAAACATACAGAAGAAAATTGTCCATTTGCTGAGGGTGCTACAGCAATACAGTATTGTAAAGGAAAGCTCTTAAAGTAAGAGACGTGAATTTTCTTAAGTATTAAGTTTAACATCTTAACCCATCTGTCTTGCTTTGTCAAAATCTGAGTTTGTTACTTCAGCTGTCATATTTCTTTAAAATTTACTTAAGAATGAGAACTATACCTGAATTGTATAACATGTTGCCATACAATTATGTTAACACTCTTGAAAAATTCTCACTTGGGTAATGTATTAATAAAAAATGGCCTTTTGCAGCAGAAGTTTTGTTCCTGACTGTAATGCCAGTGACCAGGTTCAGAAATGACCAGCATGGGAATATAGACAATCTGTTGAGGGCTCACAGTGGAGACCCAGGACCAACAGCAGGTACTGAAGTAATGGAAGAGAGAGAGGAGAGCATAAATATGTTGCCATGGAATGTGCTGTCTCAGAGAAAGTAAGTAAATGGAGGTGGGAACTTCAAGCCATCTGCATCAAGCCCCGACTCTTTGGGGTCTTCTGACAGCCACCTACATCAAGTGTTGACTCCTTGGGGTCTTTGGACAATGTACCAGCCCCCTCTCAGTCTCATTTGATTGTGGTCAGCTTGAGACAGCTCAAAAAGCACACCAACTAGTTTCCTGGAAGATGTTCCAGCTCTTGGGGGTGCACCAAGGAGCTTTTCTGCAGTGAGCAGCACATATGGAGTGGGACACAGGAGGATTTAGTGACAAGAAGGAGGTCAGTATCACTTGCTTATGACCATGGTGTGAGGTAGGGCTTCAGGGGTGTGATATGATGGGTTTACTGACTAGATGAAAATCAGTTGCAGAATTGAGTGCCATCATAGTGTGTGGACACTGATACTATATACTTGAGGAAGACATGCTTGGTTTACAGAGAGGCATACAGTTGTAAATTACTGATGTGCAAATCATAATTTTTATAGTCGGATGAAAATTCTTATATCACGTGATTCTGCTGCACAGGAAGGAATGCCGCCTATCTAAATGTCCAATGACCTTGCATTGGATTCTTTTTAGGTAGTGCTACAAAGGGCATACCCCCTTGCATAGGCAGTGTAGACTAAGTCACTTTTTCTATTTTGAAAAGTATTGTATTGTTCAGGAATTAAGTGAGGATCCCTTTTATCTCTTTGTATGTCAAGGTTCAAACTCAATCAGCAGTCATAAGTGGGCTGATTTTTTTAGTTTTCAAACTCTCATAATAAAGCCTATGTAAATGCCAAGTGTAGCTAGCACAGAAGTTTCTTAATTTGAAGATTGCTGTGGGTAGCAGTATGGATAAGTGCCAGAGGCCTCGGACACTGATAACCTAGTGACCACGTAAGCTCTTAAGTGTCGATTCAGTGGCAGAAAGCAGCAGAAATGCAAAATTATATGTATGTATTTTTAGTCTGAATACATTTCCAGCTTTGGGAATTGTGTGTTTTAGCTTTGCCACAGATTCTGATTTCAACATTAAAGCTGAATCATAGTTTTTCTAGTAGAAAGGCTTACTGTTCTACAACTATATGCCATTATCTGAAGGTGTTTTTATATCAGAAGCACAGCTTCCCGAATTTAGCAGCTGTATCAGCTGCAGTGTCTGTCACAGTGATCAGTCTGGAAAGCTTCTGCACATAGATACATATATGTGTGTGATTACAGGTGGAAGCATACCTCTCATCTTCTTTGCTGAAGAATTCTGGACAAAGTAAAAAATAATTGGGAGGGTGGAGGACAAAGGCCTAAATCGAGGACAGTTTTTAAGTATTACTGTAATTCTCTGAAAAATAAATAGAACAGCAGGTTTTGAATTAATGTGTTTTCTGAACAGTAAGAAGTATAAAACTCTTGTTACTGTCATTAGTGAATGATTGTAATTTGAACTGATTTACAAGAAAATGAAAAAATGTTATGAGTGACAGGGCACAAATATGAGGCCAAATCAGGGACATTCTGCAAAATTAGAAACAGTTGAGGGTTATAGATGGAAGTTATACATGTTTGATTACGGATGGAGGTTTGTTTTGCCTTTTACCATATTTTACTTGCCAAGATTGGAACACATTTTGTGGAGTAAGAAGAACACAAGAAAAGAACCCAAAATGATTGGATTCTCAACTGAGGAAAATCGATTCATAGGACTTCTTCCGCTATTACCAGTAAAGAATGAAAACGCTTTTTCTGTTTTAAATCCTTGTCAATACCAACCCTCAGGCCGAACCCCCTTTCTCATGGAGGGCTAGGCCAGTCAGTCCTACCTTATGTTTGTGGGTACCCACCCACTCATCCAAGTTCTGTTTGAAGGATGACAACGCATTGTATGTCTTAACCTGCAGGAGAAGTTTATTCCAGGTTTGGGGGAGGCTCTGCGTTATAAATCCATCTCTCCTTCATGTTCTGTTTATCTGTGGTGAAGATTTAGGTTACAGTTTCTGGTGTTTGTGGAGCTATTGACTTGAGAAGATACAGGAGATTCAGTGCAACAAAGTCTGTAATGGCATGATAGGGTATAGCCCAGTTTGCTCCTTAGAGTTTATAAAATACTGAGTAAAGAAATATAACTTTTAGCCTCTCTTAGTAGCTTAGGATCTATTTAAGCCCAAAATCTTCTTGCCTGGGGCTTATCCAGTAATTTGTTATATCTAGTGTTTTTCTGGTCAGTCATAGAGGTTTGTAGTCACTGAATAATGACCAAATTTGTGTTTCTGTGAATGTTATGTAAGGCTGTTTACTCTGTCAACTCTCCAAGTGTATAAGAGCAACATTTAAAGCCTGTCCCCAGTACTGGACCTTAGTTTCTGTAGCATTTCTGGCTTTCTCCTTGTTCTTTAACTAAGAAGTTAAGAGAGCATTTTTAATAAAAGAGAGTAATCAGAGATTTATGCAGACAAGCTAGCTATAATTGTATGGCTAGTCTGGGATGAAAAATTATGTGTGAAGCAACTTGGAATACCTTAATGTGTGGAACAAAGCTGAAATTATTACATGGCCAACATTTACCACAGTCCTGCATCTGAAGTGTACACAGAAGTAGGTATAATTGTTGGGTGGGAGCTTTCTTAATATGAAAGTAACTGACTCTCTTGTTTAAACCTTCATATGTACTTAATAGGCTGTTGATCTATGAGGATTTTTAGAAGCCTAGCTATAGTTTACCATGAAGTTTCTAGCCCTTATATTTTAAGTACATATAACCTAGAGAGAAGTAGAACATTTATATGTTACTACAAACAAACCTCACTTTTGATGCAGGAACCAACTGTTAAAAAATGAAATATCCAAGAAAAAGCAGCACAGGTTCCAGGCACAGCTTGACGCAAAAATATTTAATAAGTACAAAAACAAGGGAAAGCGCTTTTGCGGATCAAGACTCTGCTTCTTCAGACCATGATAAAACATAGCAACTGTTACTCAATATTTAAACATAATATATCCAATAGAATTCAGTGTTGAAAATGATGCAATAATTGAAGTTAATAAATACATACATTAGTAGAATTATCTGAACTGTTAAAAATGTAGCCATTCATAGTAAATGACTATTATATAAAGTAAACTGTAACTAATCATGTAAAACATATATTTATAACATGACAAACAAGGAGACTTACTTCACTTAAAATAATAATCAGTTGAAAAAGTCCCACCTACAAACTATCTACACTAGGCTAGTTAAAATGCATTAATGCTTCAGAGATCTAGCTCTTAAGAATGGTTTTAGTGACACTCTATTATTCAAGCCAGGGTACTTGTCTAATTGTAATTTTAAAATTTGCATTTCTGCTCTGCAGATTCTGTTCTGTTCTTAAGGTTTCCTCCTCTGACATTGACATGTAAAAGTTCTACAGCTAAAAACTTAAACTTATGCTCATCGCCTTCCTTCATCACATGCATAGCTAAGGCATTAGACTCTTTCGAGTTCCTGATATCTTGAAGGTGTTCCAATATTCTGTCTTTCAAAAGTCTGTTTGTTTTGCCAATATAATACGCATGGCATGTTGTACAAAACCTAAGGTAAACCAAATTCTTAGTGTGACAATCAGCATAAAAATCAGTAGTGATCTCAAAACCAAGATGTGGGTGTGTAAAATTGCCTCCTGAATAAATATAAGCACAGGCTTTACACCTTCTACAAGCAAATATGCCAACTCTTTCTGATTGCATATGGGTAGTAGAATTCAGGGGTCTATAGCACAGTTGCTTCTTTAAAGATTTATTGTTCCTAAACGTAAAATCTGGTTTATTATTAATAACCCCACGTAACTCTGGTATTGTTAGTAAGACGTCCCAATTTATACTAATAACATCACATACCATATCGATGTTACTAGCAAAAGTCAGAGGCATTCTCAGTTTAGTTCTGCCAGTGTTGTTCACAGACTCACACTCATCTATGCCATTAGAGTTCGTGCCATAAAAAGGTCTGCATCTACCTAACCTCTCCTTCCAAGCTTCTGAAATCTGCATATCTATGATATCATTCTTATAGCCCCTGCTTAAAAATTCATCTTTCAGGGAAGCTAGAGCAATATTCAAGTCAACTTCATTATTATGGAGACGCATCATACAAAAAACCTGTCCTTTAAGGACGTTCTGTTTAGTGTGGTTCGGATGCATACAGTTGTTGTGCAGGATACTGTTCTTTCTGACACTCTTCCTGTACACACTAGTAGTAACTGAATCTAGCATATCTCTATTTAACTGTACATCTAGAAAGTCTATCTTTGTGGATGAATATTTATAAGTGAATTTATAACTTAACCTCTGATGAGAGGTGAGCTTTATCAGATTTGAAATGCTTAAGTAATGTTGAAATAAGACCAGCCGATAAAGGTGGAGCCATAGTTGTGCTAGATAAACGTGTTTATATTTAATTAATGATGGACTTATTAGCCAATACCGACACCTATGTTCCTATACCATCATATACATTCAAGGGTATCATTGAGAAAGTAGAGTTTTTAGTATTTGAACTCTTGATTACAGGCTTGATAACAGAACCATTATTTGAATATTTTAAAGTTGACAATCCTACCGTCCCAATATTATATGGCCTCCCGAAGATACACAAAGATCTCTATAGACCACCAGTGAGACCCATAGTGTCTAGTAGGGGTTGGCTGATGGAACCCTTGTCCATTTTTGTTGAGAAAAATCTTCGTACTGTTTTGAATGAATGTAAGACTGTCTTGAAGGATACGAAAGATTTTCTCTCTCAGTTAACCAGCCAGCTTGGTAATATTACAGGATCTTGCTTCTTTGTTACAATGGATATAGTTTCACTGTTTACCGTGATAGCCAATGACTGGGGTATAGAGAATGTCAGGTCTCTACTACATGCACATAATATATCTAAAGATAAAATTAGACTTTTGTGTAGCTTATTGGATATTATTTTAGAGAATAATGTGTTCATTTTCAGTGAAGTACACTACTTGCAAAAGGTTGGGGTAGCTATTGGCACAGCTTGTGCCAATAGCTACGCCAACCTTACTTTGGTTGGATGGGAGACACAGCATATTCTTTCGAGCGACAGATATAGTTCCTCAGTTGGTTGGTATGTACGGTTTGTAGATGATATTTTTTTGCTTTGGAAGGGGACTGAGCAATTGTTATTGGAATTTTTTCAATATATTAATGGTACGAATGAATTCTTGAAGTTCACTTATAAATATTCATCCACAAAGATAGATTTTTTAGATGTACAGTTAAATAGAGATATGCTAGATTCAGTTACTACTAGTGTGTACAGGAAGAGTGTCAGAAAGAACAGTATCCTGCACAACAACTGTATGCATCCGAACCACACTAAACAGAATGTCCTTAAAGGACAGGTTTTTTGTATGATGCGTCTCCATAATAATGAAGTTGATTTAAATATTGCTCTAGCTTCCCTGAAAGATGAATTTTTAAACAGGGGCTATAAGAATGATATCATAGATACACAGATTTCAGAAGCTTGGAAGGAGAAGTTGGGTAGATGCAGACCATTTTATGGCACGGACTCTAACACAGTGTCTATGCAGATGCCTAGTGGCATAGATGAGTGTGAGTCTGTGAACAACACTGGCAGAACTAAACTGAGAATGCCTCTGACTTTTGCTAGTAACATCAGTATGGTATGTGATGTTATTAGTACAAATTGGGACATCTTACTAACAATACCAAAGTTACGTGGGGTTATTAATAATAAACCAGATTTTACGTTTAGGAACAATAAATCTTTAAAGAAGCAACTGTGCTATAGGCCCCTGAATTCTACTACCCATATGCAATCAGAAAGAGTTGGCACCTTCGCTTGTAGAAGGTGTAAAGCTTGTGCTTATTTTTATTCAGCAGGTAATTTTACACACCCACATCTTGGTTTTGAGATCACTACAGATTTTTATGCTGATTGTCACACTAAGAATTTGGTTTACCTTAGTTTTTGTACAACATGCCATGCGTATTATGTTGGCAAAACAAACAGACTTTTGAAAGATAGAATATTGGAACACCGAGATATCAGGAACTCGAAAGAGTCTAATGCCTTAACTATGCATGTGATGAAGGAAGGGATGAGCATAAGTTTAAGTTTTTAGCTGTAGAACTTTTACAAGTCAATGTCAGAGGAGGAGACCTTAAGAACAGAACAGAATCTGCAGAGCAGAAATAGATTTTAAAATTACAATCAGATAAGTACCCTGGCTTTAATAATAGAGTGTCACTAAAACCATTCTTAAGAGCTAGATCTCTGAAGCATTAATGAATTTTAACTAGCCTAGTGTAGATAGTTTGTAGGTGGGACTTTTTCAATTGATTATTATTTTAAGTGAAGTAAGTCTCCTTGTTTGTCATGTTATAAATATATGTTTTACATGATTAGTTATAGTTTATTTTATATAACAGTCATTTACTATGAATGGCTACATTTTTAACAGTTCAGATAATTCTATTAATGTATGTATTTATTAACTTCAATTATTACATCATTTTCAACACTGAATTCTATTGCATGTATTATGTTTAAATATTGAGTAACAGTTGCTATGTTTTATCATGGTCTGAAGAAGCGGAGTCTTGATCCGCGAAAGCGCTTACCCTTGTTTTTGTACTTATTAAATATTTTTGCGTCAAGCTGTGCCTGGAACCTGTGCTGCTTTTTCTTGGACATTTATATGTTACCCCTATCCACGAGGGACAAAGGTGCTAAACCTGTGCTGAATTTGTGGGTACCCATTCAGTCATCCGGATTACATTTGAATAGTGTAAAAGAAGTAATTTGCTTTATGTGGAGAGGAAGATGATTCCCCAAAGTTGGAGCAGAGATCACCCTTCTGTAGTCTGCATAACACCAAGAAGAGGAACAAGGCTTTGAGACAGTCTTCATAGTCTTTGTGATTTGGGCCTTTGATTTTCTAATAAGAAAACATTGTGGACATTCAAGCTATATCAATTGTTTGGAGAGGTACATATTGAAAGGAGCATTATACTCAATGATCATCTGGAAGAGTGCAGAATCCAGTGGGATGATCACATCCCTGGATACCATCCCCTTAGTAATAAGCTGGGCAATGAAAAAGGACTTTCTTACAATAGTGGCTACATGGTGATTGAAGACCATTCCATCATCTGCACTGGTTCCCAAACCCTTGACAATTGTCTCAGTTATCAGGGTTATGATGTCAATATGATGGTTACAAGTGACTTATTGCTTGCAGAAGGATGCTATTATACATTTCTTGCCATTCAGTTTTAGTCCATTGTTTTGACTTGGGTGTTGGTTTGGGAAAGTTCCTGTTGGAGGATCTTGATGTGTTCTAGGGAGTTTATGAAGGCAGCAAGTTTACAGTCATCTGCAAATGTGATCAGTCATAAACCCTTTATAGTAGCTTTGACCTCCAAGAAGTAAATGCCAAAGAAGAGTGACCCAAGGACTGAACCCTGGAGTACACCGCTGGTGACAGGTCTTTTGGAGGAGGTATAGCAGCCCACCCTAATTTCCTGGGTTCTGTTTGTGAGACAGTTTGCTATTCAGTGAGTTACATAGGGGTTAACTTTTAGCTCAGATAGTTTATCTGTGACACCTGAATGTGAGATGGTGTCATACACCTTTATGAGGTCTAGATAGGCAGTCTGTGTTTTACCCTCATCTGTTGCTTCATCAACCTTCTCAAAGAAGTCAGCTAAGTTAAGCAGGGAGGATCTGCCTTTAACAAATCTGAACTGGCTTGGGTCAAGAGTTTTTAGGTTACCTGTGTCCTTATTTATTAATTTGGTTAATTGCAAAATGATCCTTTCCATAGTGTTACAGATGAGGCTGGTCAGAGTTATGGGACTATAATTTCCTGGGTCTTTTGAAGCCCCACCTTTGTGCAAGGGGGTGACTATTACTTTCCTGCAGTCATCTAGGATAAAGCTTGTTTGGAAGCTGACAGTGAATAGCCTCTGTAGGGGGTCTGACAGGCCTGTTTCAGCGTGACCAGTAAGCAGTGTGGTATGTTGTTTGGCCGTATAATAGCGGTGTTCTTGGCCTTGGATAGTGCTTAAGGACTTGCTCATGGAAGATTTGAGGGAGGCTGTAGATGCAGGTACGAGATCTGGGACTATAGTAGGGAAGTGAAGTTAGAGCTAAACGTATCAGCTAGTAGACTGGCTGTATCCTATCGGTCCAAGTATGTGATATAATTTACTATTATCTCTGCACAGTGATGGACATTATGTGATGTAGTTTACTATAATCACTGCACAGTGATGAACATTATTTCTGTGGTTTCCAACAAGGCTTTGTGGTCATCTTTTGCCACTGTAGCAGTTTTTACTTCATATCTGGCTTTGGTTGATTAAGTCAATGTCCAGAGTGTCCTGTTAAGTTTAGCAAGAGCTTGTTTTGCATTTGAAAAGTTAAATTTATTTTTACATACAGTGAGTTTTTTTTTTTATTACAAAGCCTGTTTATATTTGGGTTCTACCAAAAGGATTTATTTTTGAATTTGGCATTGTAATTACTTTAGAGAGAGAGAGAGAGAGAGAGACAGAGACAGATGCATCTATACAGTTATTCATTATGTGCAAAGAATTTGACAGTAAAGGATTCAACGTAAGCAGGGTGGTTATTGAGTTGGAAGAGGGTGTTGAATTTAGCCAATTCATCTTTCTATTTCAGTAGATTAGCCTTGGCATAATCTCTGAATACCACAATACTGGAGGATACTTATGGCTTCAGTCTTAAAGTGAATGTGACTTATTCTTGGTCCAATTTTTACAAGGGAGGGAGTTACAATTGGTAAGGAGCAGAGCTGTCCCATATTGGTGAGGACGAAGTCCAGGATTTTATCCAACCTGTTTATGATGTGAAGTAAATAGTCCAGAAAACTTGTATTGATGAAGTCCAGAAATCTCTGGCCATACATGCTAGAGGATATATATCTCTCCCTGTTAATTGAGGGGTAGTCGAAGTCTCCTAGGAGAAAAGTGTTTGGCTTGATGCATGGAGACTGAAAAAGTGAGGGGGTCCTATAGTTATCCATAATGTGATAAGGGGACTTGATAATGGCCAGTTGGATGTGGAAGAGTTCTATATTGCTGTCTTGTGTAACTAGTCTGGAGGTGAAGTGTTTTTTTCCACAAATATGAAGATGCCATCACCTTTAATGTCTTCCTCTAGTGCAGTGGGCCTAAATGTGTGGTAGGCATTGAGGCCTTGCACTGATCGAATGCTCTCAGTTACGCTGAAACAGGTCTCCATAAAGATGAGTATAATGATGTTATTCAGGGTGAGGAGTGCTTTTAGGGATTGAAGTTTTTGTTAAAGCTCCTGGCATTGAACAGTAATACCTTTATGTTATTTGGGTTCTTTTTTGTTATGCTGGAAGCTTTCAGGGACTGACATTGCCTAAAAAATAGACTATGGTGGTGGAAAAGTTGTATTCAATATACAAAACCCTTGGGAGGACAGGTGCAGGCATCCACAACAAAGCAGTTAGGACTGTATACCATCTCTTTCCAGGCTTATGTATGTTGGAGCCCCTTTGAATGACACTAAAAGCTATGATAGTTGTTAGAGTCAGTAATCTTTTCTTCATATTGCAGCATCATTCTCGGTGATGGCAAAATGCTGCACAACAATAAGTTTATACCTGGCTTGGACATATATTCTGAGAACTCTATTATGTCTCTCTTTATATAGTACACGGAAGTTGTCTTTTGTTGAGTTTAAGCCATCACTGATTTGGCTTTGCAAGAGTAGTGCGCATTTGTGTGAAGTAAAATGAAATATTTTGTTATTGTTTCTTTTATTTATTGATTTTTACTACAATCTGACATTTGAGGGTGTGCATAGTTAAGTGGATGTAACTGGTGGGTACAGAGGACATTTGTGGATACAAATGATTTACTCCTGATGTTGTTTAGTCACTGTTAAACAGTAGTCACTGACCTGGCATAACAGGACTAGAGTCTATGTTCTTGCTAAAATCAGTGTAAAACCAAGTTTGCCCTGGCTTATGCTAAACCATGTGTGTGTGTGTGTGTGTGTGTGTGTGTGTGTGTGTGTGTGTGTGTGTGTGTGTGTGTGTGTGTGTGAGGGGCACAGTATTTAAGATTAACAAGTTAGCAATTGTTTTCACTGTACACCACAGACATTAGCGCTGCACACTTTAAATGGCTACCTTTGGTGATTTTGCAGGAGCAAGATGGGTGTGAAGGTCACAGATTATTGGTACAGTGGTGTAGACAGAGCACTGCCATTTTGCAGGGTGTAGCTTTGGTTGAGTTCTTGGCTGTAGCTCTTTCTGTGTGGAGTCTGGATGCCCTCCCTGTGTGTATATGGGTTTATCCATGAGCACTGGTTTCCTCCAACATCCCGGAGAAATATTATCGGTGAATTAGCATTCCTCCATTTTGCTTGTAGGTAGGTATGCAGTGTTTGTTTGTGTGTTTGTGTGTGTGTGTGTGTGTGTGTGTGTGTGTGTGTGTGTGTGTGTGTGTGTGTGTGTGTGTGTGTGTGTGTGTGTGTGTGTGTGCATGCGCTCACATGTGTGCCCACTTTTGCATCTTGTGATAGATCTGGCATGTCAGGGGCAATGTCAGTATGTGTGTGTGTGCGTTTAAAGAAAAAATAATATCAGTTTTTTTTATATATATGGACATGCATGATCAAATATATAACTCTTCTAGATAGCAGTAAAAAAATAGTTAGCAAGTCACTGTCTTTCAAAAATAAGATGTAAAATGCATCACAGCACACCCAGACCCTCAGAGCTTCTGAGGGCATGGTGGCCCACACACCCCAGGCTGTACACTAGACTTGACACATGCTTAGTAGTGGCCCTTGTCCTGAACCTCATCCAGTCTGAAACTGGCCCTGACGTGTGTGTGTGTGTGTGTGTGTGTGTGTGTGTGTGTGTGTGTGTGTCTGGGGGGGGGGGCCTGGAGATGATATGGTCATTAGTACTTTAATTATTGTTACAATCAACTCTCCGATGTGTACAGAGAATATTGCTATGGCTTGTGTAAGGGGTATGGACAGTGTCATCATTATTTTTAACTTCCCCCCACACCTCAGAGCTGTGCAGTGAAGGTCATTGTAGCTTGTCTAGGAGAAGTGTACTCTTAACGAGAAGCGAGTTCCAATACATTAATGTGATTGTCATTATTTAACGTTTCTCACAGTTAAACTTTAGACACATATACAGGTGGTTATTTTTGTGGATAAGTGTAAGGAGGCATGCTGTAATATACATCTGACAGCAACAACTTGAAGTATGTTTCTGTGTTCTGTTTAATTTTTCAATTTTGTCCTAATCTGACATCAGAGTGGGGTACTGAAGGTGGCTGTCTTTTGGAGGGGTCAGGGTGAGGAGGCATGTTGTGTATATGTTTAACAGCAGTCATTTGAAATATACAACTGTGGCAGTTTGTGCCTTCATCTCAATTTAACACCAGAGGGGTACACAGAGGGTGACTGTTTTTTGGAGAGAGGCAGTCACTATTCCCAAAGCATTTAATTGTGAACTGCTATTTTGTCAGAGACAACTTATTTCTTCCTTGAAAAATAAAAGACTACATTTTTTTCCTTGCTCATTACATTATTTCAGGCCATCATTGGATCAAAAGGTTGGAAAATAGTTCTAAAATTCCCCTCGGTGCATCTGTAACCCTGTGGCTTCTGGGGACCTAGCAGCCCCAGACCCTAAGCTTAATCTGACTATTTATTCCACAGTTATTACAGTGTACTCTTGACCATTTAGGGTGCTTTGAAAGGATGCAAGAAAATGCAAAGCTGAAGAGTAAGAGTGAATGCCTTTCTTTAGTCAGAATTTTTGTTCATAGGTTCATAGGTATTTACTAGGCTAATGACCAGA
This sequence comes from Protopterus annectens, assembly GCF_019279795.1. Taxonomy (NCBI): domain Eukaryota; kingdom Metazoa; phylum Chordata; order Ceratodontiformes; family Protopteridae; genus Protopterus; species Protopterus annectens. Next base: position 1,094,891,919 of record NC_056737.1, read on the forward strand.
AGGGCCTTTTTTAAGCCTAGCCATGCATCCCAAATCTCTAACAAGTTCTGATACCCTTGATGAGTGTAAGCATGACCCTGGGAGATGAACCATTTACAGGTTACCTGTGTCCATTAGAGACATAGGTGCCAAACCAGGGATGAATTTCCGGTTTCTTATCCAATTGTCCAAGTTTCACTTGAGTTAGGTTAGGGATTAACTCTGCTTCACATAGATGGGGAGCCTGTTCCATAGACGGGGTAGTCTCTGGGATACATACCTGTCTCTCCAGCATATTCTATTTATATCACAGGCAAGGTTTAAGTCTTTAGAACAGGTAATTCTGATGCTGTTTGTTTTGCGGATGTGCAGGAGGTCCATCAGAGTGGGGTTTGACAGTGCCCTGTATGTCAGGTATACATACCTCCCCTCAAAAGCCTGTAGGAGACAGAATACAGGGATAGGGCCTTAATTTGGTCTGCATAGAACATTTTACTTACACCCTGTATTCTTTTAGTGAGGGACCTCTGTGGCTGTTCCAATTGTTAGATATGCCTGGTTAGGTACATACCAATGGGGGCATAGTACTCAATTATAGGTCTGATGAATTCTGAGTACAGTGTAACAATGACTTCCTTGGACTCAGATGCCATACTTTTGTTTATTAATTGCACAACAACCTAGATTTAGCCAAGGCTTTTGACGGTATCCCCAATCAGGAATAATTGACAAACTTACCCAGCTAGGTATCAACCCGTATATCATTAGATGGGTCACTAACTGGCTCACTGATAGAACCCATATAGTCAAAAATATGGGAATCCATCTTCAACAGCAGACCTGTAACCAGTGGTGTTCCACAGGGATCAGTCCTGGGACCTCTTCTTCCGGCTTTTCCCGGTTAGGGGTCGCCACAGCAGAGCACCGGTCCACTAATGATTGGCAGGAGATTTTTATGGTGCCGAAGTGCCAGCCCGACGCTCAAACTTCAACGAAAGCACACCCATTCACGCATGTCTTTCGAACGCCACTCAACCGCAGGGAGGACATGCAGACTCCACACAGAAGGTGCTCCAGCCGAGATTCTAATGGGAGAACCTCTTGCTGTGAGGTGACAATGCTACCACTGCACTACCGCGGCTTTGTTTGGAATCTATTTTTTAGAAGTGCAAGCTAAAACTAAAGGTCTGTGGCTGACAAAGTTTGCTGATGACTGCAAACTGGGAGTGGTCATAGAATCTCCAAACAATGTCAGCATCCTACAATAGGGTCTTCCACAAACAAATGACTGGTGCCAAAGTTATGGCCTTAAACTCAATGCAAAAAATGTATTATCATCCCTTTCAGTAAGTGATTTTCCTGCTAAAGACCACATCAGTAACAACACCCTAAGTACGCAGTCAGTGGTGAGAGACCTGGGCACACAGGTTGACAGCAACCTTGCCTTAGATCACCACGTCTCCACAGTGGTAAGAAGGGCATACTATATTGCTTATCTCATAAGTAAGGGCATTGCCTCCAAAAAAAAGGTTATAACCTCCCTGTACACTTCCCTCATCAGGCCAATAATTGAGTACAATGCCCCTTTTGGTTAGTATCTTTCCAAGCACATGCAGCAAGTGGAGAGACCGCAAAGGTTTTTCATAAGGAAAATTCAAGGTCTTCAGCATCTGTCCTGTGAGGATCATCTGAAATCACTGTCACTTTATTCTGATTTATACAGACTACTCAGAGGGGATCTCTGTCTTGCATAAAAGGCAATCTTTGAGCCTGCTGTATTGGAAATGCTGCATATCCTTAAGTCAAATGGTACAAGGGTTACTCACTCTAATGGCCTTGACCTGCTATGTGACATTAATAGAACATGCTGGAGGGACAGATTTGTCTCCCAGAGGTTACCACACCTTTGGAACAGGCTCCCACTTCATGTCAAGCAGAGCACCTCATTGGCCTTCTTCAAACGCAATCTGGATGATTGGATGGGTAACTGTAAATTCACCCCAGAGGTTCCACCTATGTCCCTCATAGACAGGGGTGATAGGTGCTGATCATGGAAATAAGGGTTAAACTTGGCTAGGCTTGTAAGGTCCCTAGGGTCATTAGATTGGTAACCTCCTATAATCCTGCGAACAGGCCATGACTGGATCAAAAAATTGGGAGAATCTCACCAATAAAATGCACCATAGAACATCTAGAACCTCCATGGCTTCTGGGAACCTCTTGGATCCCAGACCCATGGTTTAATGAAGTTTTTTCCTCCACATTTATTACAGTGGCATCTGGCCCAGTCAGAGTGAATTGATATAGTCAGGAAAAAAGTTGAAGAGTAATACAACATTTGCAGAAAGTAGAAAAAAGGTGCAAAATGGTAGGAAAAAATCATTTGGATGAAATAGGAAGGCTATGGAGGGTGGAGACCATGGAGTAGTAGCACTGGTTTTTTGTGTGTATATATGTGTGTGTGTGTGTGGGGGTGCTTGTGTGTATATGTGAGGGGGTCAGTGGGAGAATGGCACCATGAAGATCCTTTGCCTAGGATGGCATTTTACCTAAGGCTGGCCTTGTGTGACACAGTATTTATGTGGACCAGATATAGAATATCATATCTTCTAGTGGGTTTATTAACTATTTTTCCAGGGAGTTTTTATTGATTAACCCAAGAACTTCTGGGCGTACCCTGTGTTAGTGGTGTAGGTGCTTCAATTAATTGAGGGTAGCTGCAGTCTTCCAAAGTAATACAATTCTTGGTAATTGGGAGTTCTTTTAGTGCTTTTAGGATTCTGACATGATCATTAGGAGACATGGTGGGGTCCTGTAGCAGGTTATGAGTTGTCTGTTTGCCTTGTTTAGGGGTACTCTGGGATTCTATGAATTGTGTTTTACAGATCTCTGAGAATCTGTCTAGAGACGGTATGGTCTCTGACAAATGTAGAGATGCTGCTGGAATTGCCATTAGTTCTGAATACTTATAGTCTCTGACAAATGTAGAGATGCTGCTGGAATTGCCATTAGTTCTGAATGCTTGGTGGGTACAAGACCCAGAAATGCACAAAGTACATCTTTATATTTAAATCAAGTCTTAGTAATTACACAAACACGAACATGTTCCAGATGCAGGAGGGCCACGAGATTGGTCAAGTTGTTGCTGAGATTTCGGGCATTGAGAAGAACTACCTTAATACGGCCCATCTTTGGAGTTTGATGTGTTTGCTGTACTGTACTGTAGTGTTTATTATGTGGAGTCTGTGTAAAAAAACACTATTGGGACAACAAACTGTTTAGACAGTATGCAGAAGTCTTGTAAAAAGAGATGCAGGTCATCCTTTGTGAAGAAAATCAGAGTATCACTTATCCCAGGTTGACATATACCAGAACCCAGTAGAATGAGACCAACTAGTTAGCTAATTGTTGCAGCTAGTCATCTCTTCCTTGTACTAAGGATATTTATTGGTGAAGAAAGGATTCCACCCGAGTCTGATCTGCATTTGTCACATCAATGGAAAGTTCTGTCATCTCTCTCTGCATGTTCCTTAAGGTTTTATGTCCCAGGTTATTCACTCAGACAAGTACCAGCACCATGTCATTGTCATGTTTGTTCAGAGAAAGAGTCTTGATGGTCCTAGTAACATCAGATGTCGTGGCACCAGAAAGATAACTGACAGCAACCCTATCCTTGTCTAGCCTTATCAGAGGAAAAAGTGACCTATCCTTGTTCACTCTTGTGAGTGGAGAATCTTTATTGCATGATGGAGTCACCAATCACTAAGACATCCTTTATTTTTTTAAACATCTTTATTAATTCACAACTAAAACTGTGACACGCATACATTAATATAAAAGAAAAGTAATAGCAACAGGTTTTTTTCATGCAGTATACACATAATTCCTTTTGGACAAATCATTCACTGTGCTATGACATAAATTGTCCAATTTCTGCCTTCCCTTAAACCTCACTTTTTTAATTTGCTCTTTCCCTTTTCTAAGGACCCCACTGCCAGTTCTTTTATCTCCTTTACAATACCCAGTACTTCACTTACAGATGGTTTAGATTTTGATTTACATTTTCTAGTAACTGATTTTTTTTCGCAGTTGGTACCATTAAATGAAGTGTTACTAACATCAACACAATTCAGAGGCTATGTTCCAGCTCAGAAGAATCATTTACTTAGTTACAATGATTCCTCTCCTGAACTTGTTACATTTCTTGAATAACTTGTTACATTAACAGAACATGTTCCCAATTGCCTCTCTTTCTCATCATACCACCACTATTTGCTGTCTGCCCGAGGAAAAATTCTCAGAAGTCTTCTTCAGGTATAAAAGTATCTATGCAAACAGTTCCAAAGAAAAATCTTAAATCTTCTGAACTTTGTTGGATATTTGGAAGCCATTTGTCGAATGGTTGGGTTGGTTGGGATGGGAGGTAATTCGACTCATGGCAACTTACTTTTGTAGGTGTACATGGGGGAGTTGAGGTTTTCGATTTCAAATGAGAATGCTTTGTAGCTGTAAGAGAGTTTGTTAGAGATTTTTGGCATTTTAATGTGATTTAGTTGAGAAAGTGGTGGAGGTGTGTGTGTGTGTGTGTGTGTGTGTGTGTGTGTGTGTGTGTGTGTGTGTGTGTGTGTGTGTGTGTAAGATGCTAACTGTACATGGTTTATGTGAAAGAGATGCTTTCAGATTAATTAAATATTTGCACCTCTCACAGATAGTTATTCATGTTGAATATGAATTAATTTCACACTGCATAAGACAGTTCTTTCACTGCTTGAAGGTACGAAGTACTAAATGGTTATCAAATGAAGATCAAACTTTAAGTTGTCATTTGTGGTGACTCCAAGCAATTTGACAAGAATAGCTACTTCAATAGTTGTATTGTTTAAAGAGGTAATGCGGAAGTTACTTTTAGCATTGGCATTCGACTTAGGAAAAAATAGTAGTAGTTTAGTCTTTTAGATTAAGTAAAAGTTGATTTTGTTGTAGTCAGAGTTCAAGTGAGTTGAATGCATTTTGTGTCAAGAAATGTTGTAGTGGACTGTCAGATGAACTGAGTCATCTGCATACTGAATAAGCCAAGCTTGCTGAGAGGAGGTATTTAGGTTATTGATGAAAATGTTAAAGAGCGGAGGCCCTAGAATAGATCCTTTAGGAACACCCATTTTAACTTGGAGAAAAGGAGAGTAAGAATAGAGCGATTTGACAGATTGATGTCTGTAACTGTAAAATACACAACACTTAATATACACAGCAAACTGCAACAAGTACGAAGCATATTACATAGGCAAGACAGAAAACTAAAAAAGAGAATAGGTCAGCACGTTAGACATTAGGAGAAATGTTCAAATGCCTTATACAATCATACTCTTAATACAGATCTAACTCATACCTTTAAATTTGCTATTTTGCAAGTTATACATGCACCGCTTAGAGGGCTTGACTTAAAATTACATAAAGAGAGGGTAGAACTGCAATGGATTTTTAGATTTAAGGTAGACATACCCCCTGGCGTGAATGACATGGTTAGCATTAAGCCCCATCTGAACTTCTTGTATTTGTTTCCATATATGTTTTTAAAAAATCAAAATTTCATAAGTAGTATTATCACTTATTATTTTTTACTTTTTATTTCTAACTGTTCATTGTTACTTGTAAATATTTTTACACATAATTTTATACACCTTTTATATTTTATTTTAATCCTATCATGTGACTACGGTTTTAACTTGTGATTTGATCATGTCACTACATCTTGATTATATAAGCTAAACACAATGAGTTGTTCAGAGTTTTGCCTGAAGAAGCCTATCTAGGTGAAAGTGCTTTTTGCATTTATTTATTTAACATTTGTTGACCAGGCACGTCCGACTAGGACAGAGCCTGTTTTCAGTGGAGGCCCGGGGAGAAAAGGTCCAAGTGCATGTCTTTGGAATGTGGGAGGAAACTGGACCACTTGGAGGAAACCCACACAGAGGCAGAGAGGACATGCAGACTCCACACAGAAAGCAACCCAGCCAATAATTGAACTGGAGAACCTCTTGCTGTGAGGTGACAATGTTAACTGCTGCACCACTGCGCCACTTGCAACGTAACTCTTTAAGTACACTGTGGATTTTAAACTTTTGGAATAAAAATCTATTATTTTTTTACAAAAACAACTTTCAAGTAACTTATGGACTTTATATTTTTTGAGCAAACAAGTGTTGTTTTATCGTTGCTCGTGATTCCAGTTACTTTTTTGTTTTGCCAGTTTTGCTTTATTAGTAACCAACTTGTCACTGCACTGACACTGTTGCTTTACTTTTTTGTAATAGCCAACCTGCTAGCTGACAGATTTGTAGCAAACTTCACCCCTGTGTCCCCACTGGTCATCCCCCAAAGCAGGGGTGCCGGAAGCTACTGAAGGCTGGGAGTGGGGGAGGAAAACAGAGGCATTTAGTGGTCTAAAAACCGCAATTTATTAATTTATTTTTGAAAGGTGTATATTACCATAAAACAAAAGTATACATGTGATATGACTGTGAACTCTGTATTTAATACCAATATGAATTGTATTAAGAATAACTGCACAGAAATGTTATGCAAAATTACAAATGAATGTTGAACCTCTTTGGTGTATGATCCTGCAGGGCAGTAACAGTAGTACGGTTATCTAGTGTGCAACTTCAGGATATCCATTTTTTAGCACATTTTAAAGCCTATGTGAGACACATATTTTCACTGTAATGGAAGCGCACGTGCGCGTGAGAGCACACACACACACACACACACACACACACACACACACACACACACACACACACACACACACACACACACACACACACACACCGATGCACACACAAACACATACACACACACACACACACACACACACACACACACACACGCACACACACACACACACACACACACACACACACACACACACACACGCAAACATCCCTACCTAAGGGCAATTGAATCACTAATTCATGTAATAGCATGACTTTGTTGTCTGAAAAAAGAAATCCAAATCCTCATCAAAAACCTGCTTGAGGAGAGAGGAGGCATGCAGATTCCATGCATAAAGTGCATCATGTGGAAACTACACCTGAAACCAGGCAGCAGCTCCACCCACTGCACTACTGTGCCACCCCACCCCCGAGTCATCATGAAAATCCTTGTGGGCACATTAGATTAGCATTTCAAAGTACAACTTGAAAATGAGTAGTAACTAAAAAAGCATCCACCAAAACAGCAGTTCTCTCCAGTGACCTATATAAACTGGTAATCCTGAGAGAAAAAAAGAAAAAAACAAACTCATTACAAAAATAAAAACTATAACATATGACCTGTTAGTCTTAATAGTAATAAAAGTGGTTCATGTTTCAAATATGAATGATGGGAGAATACTGGAGACTATAGTGTGCCATTTAGGATGCCACTCTCATAATACCTAACCCAACAAGTTACAAAAGACTTTGAGCTACAGATTGGAACAGCTGCATAAAAGCAGTCTACTGTCTTTTCAGTTATGCAAATCCTGGAAACTAACAATGTACAGCAGTCTTTTAGAGATGAACCTGACTGCATCATCCCCAACCAAAGGTGGATTAAGTACACCTTGGCCGTGGTTGTTTTCAGCTATGCCCCTCCCACACATTTTTATGACCATCCATAAGTGCATGTGTTCTTTTGGATTTACCTTCTTGATTGTTTTAAATTACATTTTTAGAGTGTCTTATTAATATGTTTTTCAGTAAGCCGTGAAACAAAAGAAGTACTCATTTCAGAACATTTCAACCATAAAAAGCCACTCAAACTGCTGTCATTATAGCTCACCAATATCTGTACTAATCAATTATGGCCACTTTGACTGTGTATACATCACATGTCTGATTGTGATAACAATGACCACAGTAAAGTATTTCAATTTATTTTACACAAATACACACTAGTGCTGCAAAGACAGACTATTGACTGTTTAATTTTATCAACTCAACACAGTTATTTTTATCCATAGACATCCCCTCAAAACAGCAATTATAGCTACATTGGTGACGGTAATAATAAGCAAATTAACATATTTCAAGCTTGTTTCACACACACAGTAGCCGTAGTCAAGTATTCTGACTTAATTCACACACACATGCACATTAGTCCTGCAAAGCCATATTAAAGATTGTTTAAAAATAAACAGATAAGAGCAAAGGTACTTTCATCCATAGAAAGCCCCCAACCCGTAGTTATAGCTGCTTAGTTGACTGTGTGTACCCCTTATTCTTATGGCAAAATAAATTACATGTATTTTATTGGTAGCTTTAGATGAACTACATGAAGTTATATAAAGATCACTAGCGTCACACCATGAGACCCATGCATGTATAGCTCAGTTTAAACAGAAGTGTATTTATGATAACAGCATAAAAAATATTGATCACTTGATAACATATGCTAAGTCAATATGCACAGTCTCTGCAGAGGTAAAAGTATTCTGAATAATACTACATTAAAGATAGTTATTACTAATGCCAATGTTACTGCTGACAAAGTACTCTGAATTTTCAGTGCTTCATCAACAAATGTTTTGCCTGCTGTCCTTGAAAAATAAATGGCCTATGTTGTATTAAAACTTGGAGTGCTGATGATATTGCCATAACAATTCCTGAAATAGATCAGCTATGCTAGAGGAAATGATAAGAAAAAGACAACCACAGGTTCATTGTTAGTCACTAGCCATGAAGTCCAGGAGACCATTAAGGAGAATAACTCAAATTCCCAATTGCCTCAAAGCACTTTCTAATTAAGTGACTTGCTCAACATTACACAATAGGTAAATGAGGGTTTAAAGATTCAAACCTGCACCCTTGGCACAGGAAGGAGCTCATTAACAAGTTGGAGCTTTAGACTTCTGTACTAACTGCCAGAGCAACAGCTCTTAACTAAATGCTCAGTTCCTTTATGAACTAATCCAGTAGAGAAGACTGTATCACAGTAATATTCAACAATGACTGCATAATTGATGGTGTAGAATTAGAAGTTATGTACTCACCATAACGTTCCATCTGAGTAGGTAGTTCATTTGTCTGCAACCTGTGGGTTACTGATCCGATATCGGATCCGAGCCGGCAACTTGTTTCAAGCTAATGGATCCGAGCTCCTAGCTCCTCCCTTCACCCATAATCCCCTGCTAACCCTCCATGACCTCAGATCGAGTTTACCCCTCAATATATATCCAACAAAGGATATCTAACAACTAGTAGATCCGAAGAAGGTCAGGGGGAAGGAGGGGGGGATGGTTGCAGACAAATGAACTACCTACTCAGATGGAACGTTATGGTGAGTACATAACTTCTAAATCTGAAGTAGGATGTTCATTTGTCAGCAACCTGTGGGACAGAGTCCCCAGCTACCTGCACCTTGGGTGGCCATCATGGAAGGATATTATGAAGCACCGCAGAGCCAAAGGATGCTCTCCCTCTAGAAAGCAGGTCTAGCTTGTAGTGGTTGATAAAGGTATGAGATGAAGCCCAAGTGGCTGCAGAACAAATATCATCCAATGGGACTCTAGACTTGAAGGCCGCAGAAGTAGAAATGGAGCGGGTGGAATGAGCACAAACTCCTTCTGGTGCGGGTCTACCCAAGGCTTGATAAACCAGTAGGATACATTGGGAAATCCAGCGAGATAAAGATACTTTAGAGATAGCTTTCCCCAAGTTAAATTTGGCAAAGGAAACGAACAGCTGGTCAGATTGTCTATGGCCAGCTGTCCTATGAGTATAAAAACGAAGCTGCCTATGAACATCCAATGAGTGCAGCTTGTACTCTCCCTTATTTTGATATTTAGGGAAGAAAACCGGTAAATTTATGGATTGATTTATGTTGGTTTCTGATGCTATCTTGGGAAGAAAGGAGGGATTGATCCTGAGGTACACTCTATCTGGGTGAAATATCAGGTAAGGAGGCTTCACAAAAAGAGCCTGAAGCTACGACACTCTTTTCGCTGAAGTAATGGCTACAAGGAATGCTGTTTTCCATGACAAGAATTTGAGATCTACTGAAGCAGCGGGTTCAAAGGGTGGAGCAGTCAAGGCTTGAAGAACTAATGTAAGATCCCAGGGGGGTACGGCTTCTTTTACAGGGGGTCTAAGTAAAAAGGTACCCTTGAGAAAGGTTTTACACAATTTGGCCGACATCAAGGGCCCTGTATCATGTCCCACATGGTAATGAGATATGGCTGCCAATTGCACTTTGACAGTTGAAGAACTAGCGCCTTCCTGAAAGAGTTCAGTTAGGAAGTCTAATATGGATGGAAGAGGAGCCGTAAAGGGATCTAGATCGTAGTGCTCCGCCCAGATGGAAAACGTTCCATTTACTGTGATACACTTTCCTGGTGGAGGGCTTATGCGCTGCCACGAGGATGGCTTTGACTGGTGAAGAGATACCGGGAGTCGTAACTAGGAGTGGAACTAGAGCAACCAAGCTGTCAGTTTCAGATTGTCCAGGTTTGGAGTTGGCAAGTCCAACGGATGGGAGATGAGATCCGGAATGGGATCTAGAATCCAAGGGTGATTCACAAGGTGAGACCACAGGTAAGGGAACCAAATTTGCTGAGGCCAGAATGGGGCAATGAGAATCATCTTGCTCCCCAACCGCAAGGCTTTCTGTAAGAGTTGTATCATCATTGGCAGAGGAGGATAGGCATAGAGTAGAATGGGTGGCCAAGCATGCACCAGAGCGTCTCTTGGAGTCTCCCCTGGAGGGGGGATTAGAGCGAAGAAATTGTCACATTTGGTGTTTGATGGAGATGCAAAAAGATCGCAGCAGGGTTGCCCCCATGTTGTGAATATCTGCTTCGCTACTAGAGGATTGAGAGACTACTCGTACGGGGTAAGAATGGTGCGGCTAAGCTTGTCCGCTAGGATGTTGGTCCTCCCCGGAATGTGCGTTGCAATCAGAAAGCGGTTGGTGGAGATCGCCCATTCCCACACTCTCATGGCTTCGTGGCATAGAGGGTAAGATCTGGTTCCCCCCTGTTTGTTTATATACCAGACCACCGAGATGTTGTCCGACTGAATTGCAATCGTTCCTGCGGGGAGAAAGCTCTGAAGTGCTTGCAACGCCAACAGCACAGCTCTCATCTCCAGAACGTTGACATGCAGGGAGGTCTCTGTATCGTTCCACGTGCCTTGGACTGTCCTGCCTGAATAATGCCCCGCCCACCCGAGGCGGGAAGCGTCCGTGGTCACCGTGGCGATAGGGGGAGAGGTGCAGAAGGGACGGCCCGTATGGAAGTTCGATGCTTGGAGCCACCATAGTAGCGCCCTCCTGCAAGCCTTGCTGATAGCAATGGGATGGTGGAGAGGAAGGGATAGGCAGGACCATTGCACTAACAGAGTCCATTGCAGTACTCGCATGTTCAAATGGGCGCATGGAAGGAGCGTAATCGCTGCCGCCATGGAGCCTAGTGCCCTCAGGACCAATTCCGCTGGTGAAGCCTCTGAATGAAGGATAGCCCGCACATGAAGTTGTAGGTTCCGGATTCTCTCGGAAGTTAGGAAGGCTCGCAAATCTCTGGTGTCTGTTCTGGCACCTATGAATTCTGTGACCTGCGTCGGAGCCAGTAGAGATTTGCCGACATTGATAGTAATGCCTAGTTGTGGGGCTAGATGGAGAAAGAAGTCTCTGGCCGAGCAAAGTAGATGCCTTGTTGGTGCGGTCAGGAGCCAGTCGTCCAGGTACAGAAAGACCTGAATTCCCTGGAGTCTCAGGTGGGCCGCAATCACTGCTAACACCTTGGAGAACACCCTGGGGGCTGTGATGAGGCCAAGGGGAAGGACCCTGAACTGGTAGTGACTGGCCTCCAGCCGGAAGCGAAGGAACCTCCTGGATCGTTTGTCCATTAATATGTGGTAGTACGCATCCTTGAGGTCTATAGAGCACATCCAATCGTTTTCCCTCAAAAGGGGGAGGATAGATTGAAGAGTGACCATTCGGAATTTTTCCTTGGTTACTGACAGGTTCAAGCGGGAAAGGTCTAGGATGGGTCTCAAGTCCCCCGTCTTTTTTGGCACCAAAAAGAACCTGGAGTAGAACCCTAATCCGAGCTGGTCTTAGGGGATGGGCTGGATGGCTCTTTTTCTTAGCAGCTGCTGTATTTCTGTGGCTGCAGCCTCCCTCTGATCGGGTGGTACATCGGGGAGGTTCTTGGATTGGGGGACATGAAGTATTGGTATTTTGTACCCACTGGATATGATGCGAAGCACCCAGCGGTCTGTTGTGATGGACTCCCATGCCGCTAGATGTTCCGAAAAACGCCCCCCGACTGGCTCCAGAGTGGAGCAGTCGGGCAGCCCCTCAGGGCTGCTGCGCGGGCCGCTCAGAGCAAGGTTCTCTGGACCCAAAATTTCTCGGAGCCCCTCTGCCCCTGGGCGGCGTCCTCCCTGTCCACCTCTGCCATGGTAGGACTGGTTGTCCGGAGCTGGTTGGGAATGTTGTGATTTCCGGAACCACATCTTCTTCTGACCCTTTTGGTTCCTTGAAAAGGACCGCTGGGGAGCAGAGAAGCGGACTCCGACGGCAGACCACGTCTTCCCGTCCTTCTCGCTCTGGACAAGTGTCTCGCGAACTGTTTTGCCAAATAGGGCAGAACCATCAAAAGGGGCGTTCGCGAAGGACGCTTTAAAGGGCTCCGTAAAGTCGCAATGATGGAGCCAGGCCTGACGTCTCATGCCTAGGCCTGCTCCGCTAGCCCTAGCGGCTCCCTCTGTGGCGTGGGACAACAGCCGCATAGAGGTGTTTGAAATCGATCTCAGAGTGGCCATTCGGGTGGAGTACAATTGTTTGTCCTCCTCCGACATGGACTCAGGGGGGGATGCAGCATATTCTTTGATAAGATCCCGCTGCATCCTGATGACATGTGCCATGTAGTTCAGAGACCTTACCGAGAAGGTCGCTGAACTAAAGACTCGCTTCCCTAAGTGATCCATCAAACGGGACTCTTTGCTCGATGGATGGACTGAGGGACTCTCCTGAGCCAATTCCCTCTTTGTGGCTGCCGCTGTCAACATGGCATCTACGGGGGGGCCCCTTACTCCAATGTGATCGGTCTGAGGGGGGGCTAAGAATCCTATCCGGGTGCTTCAGTATTGGCTCCATGGTGTCCGGATCCTTCCACGCCCTGGTGGTAATGATGTCCACCAGGGGGTCGGCTGGAGAGGACACCCAAGAGGTAGACGGGCCTGCCTCGAATGCCTCCAGAAACACGGACTCGTCAGAGGAAGACTTGGGGGCAGACCACCCACCTCTGATTCTCAGCATCTCCATGATGTCTCCAAAGGAGACATCCTCAGGGGGCGATCTTGGGGAGCCTTCCCCTTCCTCCAAGTCCGTGTCCTCGGTTAAGGACTCAGGGGAGTCCACGTGCCTCCTTTTGCACTTATGCTTGTGGGGAGCTTCCTCGGGGGGACTGTCCGAGGAGGCCTCGCCAGCAACATCTTGTTCCAATGGAACTATCTGTGACATCGAAGCAGGCTGTCCCTTTGGCCAGGTGATGGAAGCCTGGCCCAGCAGAGAGGGAGTGCAGGGAGGAGTCGATGCAAGGACCGGGGATCCGGATGCTCTCAACAGAGCCCTCTCCACAACATTGAAGGCTGAGGGAGAGCCACTCCCCAATGGATCCGAAAGTCGGCTCCCACTTGGATCCGATGAAGGGATCGGAGCCGGCGCCGAGACCGTCGGATCCGAGGGACCAGTGTGCTCCGACCTGGACGGAGCCGAAGGCACACTGAATCGCCCAGATCCGAAGCTCGGACCATGGCTCCGAGAGGTCGGATCCGACAGGCTCGAGGGCAGGGTCGGATCCGAAGTACCAAGTACTGTCGGTGCCGACCCACCCCCGGCTCCAAGGCTGCTCAGCTCCGAACGCTCCGAACCCGGGTAGCGGGTCGGAGAAGGAGCAATTGGGTGGAAAAAAGGTGTCAAGCTCCCCCCCTGAGTGGGGGGGAGGCAAGAGCACTCCCATCTCTAGCTGGGCCTGGATGAATCTTCGCATCATCCGGTCCAAGTCTGCATCGGATAAACTGAAGGTAGATCTCGAGGAGGCCACCGAGGCAGGCCTGGAATGCCACCTCGATGACCTCGACGGAGATCGGGTCTCCTCCTCCTCGGGCCCCGGGGAGAAACAAGGGGATCGGAGCCGAGGAGGAGGAGACCTAGAAGCAGTGGAGGGAGAAGCCCGCTTAGCTGGCGGGGCCGAAACGGAGGTCTCGGCCCGCCGCTTGTGGTGCTTCTCCCTCCGTTTCTCCCTCCTGGCCTCCCTGTCCTCCGACACTTTAGCGGGAGTTTGAGTCCCGGACGGAGGCAGGGGGGCAGGAGTGGCAGCGACCACAGGCTGTGGTGGAGCCACGGGAGCAGCAGAGGTAGCGGAGGCCGAAGCCGAATCTGGGGGTAAAAGTCCCGCCAGGACCAGCTTCGACCTCCGCTCTTTCAGTGCCCTGGGGTTGAACGCTGCACAGATGGTACAGCCCGAGGTGAGGTGTTCAACCCCAAGGCACCAAACGCACCGAGTGTGGCCACCAGCCAGGGAGAGCTTATGGCCACACTCGGTACATTTAGAAAATATGGCTTTTGGGGCCTCAGCCATTCTTTTTTTTTTTTTTTTTTTTTTTTTAAAGAAAAAGAAAAGCAACTACACACACACACAGGCCCCAAAAGAAATGCAACACACGCTCACACACTAGTGACCAGCGAAGGGAGGGTAACTAATTAAAAAATAAGGAACCTAACACTGACACACTCTAAAAGGATTAATTTTAACTAAAAAAGAAATTCCTGACAAGAAGTACTTAGAAAAAGTAACTTTTCTTCACTTATCTGACGAGCTCAACAAGGATCCAGCCATCCACAAGCGCGGCAAACTAGATCTGAGGTCATGGAGGGTTAGCAGGGGATTATGGGTGAAGGGAGGAGCTAGGAGCTCGGATCCATTAGCTTGAAACAAGTTGCCGGCTCGGATCCGTAACCCACAGGTTGCTGACAAATGAACATCCTACTTCAGATCAAACAGTTCTACTAATCCCTCCAAATAATGCAGACTATACGGACCAGACAAAGCCCCTTCACAGTTGCTAGTGGCTGTAAAGAAAGTACTGCAAAAATATATTACTAAAATGCAATATATTTAGACTATGCTATGCAACCTAGGCATATTAATGGATTAATTCATCCTTCGGTGCAATGAATAAAGCAAAACAATTAAAGACAATATAGATGCTCCAGCAGCTTTTGTTCATTAACCCACAAGTCATACAAAAATATTACTGCATACAATATACTGTTTTTTGGGAGTGGGGTGTGGATTTGCATATTTGCAGGACATCTGCAACTCATTTTTTACCTTCCTATATCTTTCCTGTCATCAAGAAAAGTTATCCCTTCTGACATAACGAAGTGCACGCTTAACCTAACTGAATGGCTGATAATGCTGTATTGTTGCAGAATATGCCTCTAGAGTCAACAGAACTGGATCATGGTCAAATGTGGCCCTATGTAGGATAATAAACTACGTCCCCACCAGCCATACCAATAACCCATTACTTGGCTGTCTGTCCCCAGTTACCATAAAACACTGTTCAGCATGTCAGTCTGCAGACTATTTTCGTCTTTACTTTTACCGTTATCACAGAGATTTAGATTTCATTTAAAACTTTTGTTTCAAATATTAAAGCAAAAACACTATCAGCCATTTTGTAAAGAAAACAAAACACTCTCACACTGAAAACAGAATTAGCATGAGAAACAGGAAACATCTTTTACCTTAAAACTAACAATGAATGAAAATGCATCTGGCAAGCCAGTAAACTACAAGGGATGAACTGAGCTTCATAGTCATATAGCATACAGTAATGCAATAATTAGCAATCTTGTGGATCCAAGTATTGCTTTTCAGGGGCAACCTAGTAACATTGTCTGGTGAGGTAAATTGGTCAAAAATCACACAATTCGCAAATAAAGGCTGAGGGAATCAAACCTTGCACTACAGGAATCAGCTCATTAACAGCTGACAGCCTTATTCATCAAAAATAAGTAGCAGACAAACTGCCCAACAAAATGAATTTCACAACACATGCCTGCAAAAACAATCTAAAAAATGTATTCAAGTTAAAATATTAAAATTAAACTCATTCCATCCGATTTATTCATAGCCAAATAATAAACATGCTATCAACAATGAAAAAAGGAAACCAAGGTTTGTACCCAAGTAACAGGGCTCATAGGATGAAGCTCCTGTTTAATACAATTGAGTCCTTTATTCACCTCTGACTACACTGGGATGTTGGAACAACGTGTTTAAATGTATAGTTATCTATAGTTATCTATCTCTCTCTCAATATATATATATATATATATATATAAATATATATATATATATATATATATATACATGTGTGTGTGTGTGTGTATATATATATATATATATATATATATATATACACACACACACACACACATGTATATATATATATATGTATATGTATATATATATATATATATATATATATATATATATATATATATATATATATATATATATATATATATATATGTATATATATTTCTATTTATATACATATATTTCTACACACACACGCACACACACGCACACACATGCACACACAGTTTACCTTCATAATGTCAGCAGGCACATCCCCGAATGTGCACATGGTCAAACTGTTTCCGTGAATTCTGTACCGGCGACACGTCAGAATGTCGAACACAGCAGTGAATGCCAACATTTATGACCACTACATACCTGAAACAAGTGCTATCATGGGTCAAAAAGGGGATGAGATTTGGTGATTCGGAATATTGTCGTTCACGGTTTTGAGGAGTCGCAGTTCGGAGTTTGCAGAAGTTGTTTCGATGATGTTCCTGCCGACATTATAAAGATAAACCGTATATATATATATATATATATATATATATATATATATATATATGTGTGTGTGTGTGTGTGTGTGTGTATACATGTATTTGTGTGTGTGTTTGCAAGTATGTGACATAAAAAATAAAATAAGAAAACAGTCCACCAGCTTTAGCTTATATGGAAACTGAAGTGTTTCATATCCCTTTACAACCATTCCCTCAAACTGCAGTTCTTTAAAAAAAAAAATTCAGTGACGTTAAATGAAAAAAAAAAAACAGAATGCCATTATGTCGGTTTACTGCCCCACTGCCTAACCAACACAGTCTAAAATCTACACAAAACAAATGATTCAACATAAACTATTTTCAAGGTCACTGTTCTTCTGTATTAATTTATTAAAGAAGCAATTGAATTTTTTCCAGGCATAGCCCAGGGCAAGACGTGAATAAGTAAAAATATACTCTTGTGAATTTTTTGATCCCCCTTCTTTTTTGGAAGTTTCATATAGAGATGTAAACTCAGGAAAAACATCCAGTTGACTTACTTAACTATTTGGTAACTGGGTAAACTATGACACCATTGGTCCAGAACTACAGGGTCAGACAATAAACTTTCAGTTACCAGTTTTGACTTTTGCCAGAAATCACCAAGACAGTCTGTTGTTATTATCAATATTGTTCCAAGAAAATGTACCTCCTTTCCATTAAAAGGTAATTACTGACTGTTTCTTTGTTCTCCTTGTGCACCAGATGTAACAATCTAACAATGTAGACTGTTGGTGTTCTGATTAGAGTCATGGCTTTATTTCGGTCATGCGGTCCCAGTTGCAGTTACAACTGTATTTCCATCATGCAGTTCCACCTCTGTGGCTGATCTGACGTGATGGCAGGTGAGAGGTCAAGCTTTAGCAAATAGTAATTTAAAGGGGCCCATGGCATTTTGCACTTTCCTTATATTTTAATTGTAAAGTCTGTATTTCTGGCAAATACCAGTCGTTTGAGAGTTATACTCTCAACAGTACCTGATTTTGTCTTATATTTTTGCCGTTTCCCTTGCTGGATGTTTGACTTGTCTGATGAATTATTGAGGGTCACTTATGGTTCTATTTCCATAAAGCAGCTTAACAAGTAAACAGCAATTTAGTTATTTCCGCATTTTTTTTTGTGCAGCAAACAGCAGTCATGTAAAGTTTGCCAGCCAGTAAGATGTGCAGAACGAGTATGTTCTGTACATACTTTTAATTGTTTTTTTTTTGTAAGCCGATAGGGCACATTCATGCATCGGTTTAAAGTTGAGGCGGGCTGCCCCCCCTTGCCCTACGGCTCTGGCGCCCTTGCCCCAAAGTATACCTGCCACCATTCCTCATCCTATTATCTCAAGAGAGCAGGTCACCTCTGCACTCTCAAAGGCCAAAAACATGGCATCAGCGGGACCAGACAACATCCCTGGTTGTCAGTTAAACAACTTAAAACATGACATAGCAGACCCACTTGGATCCCTGTTTAACCACAGCCTGCAAACTTTCTATGTTCTGGCAGAATGAAGGACAACAACAGTAATCTTTCTGCACAAAGGGTGACCATCAACTGACCCTGGTAATTATAGACCCATAAGCTTGTCTAGCCTCATCTGCAAAGCCATGGAAATAATCATTATGGACTTTATTAACAAGGACATAGATATCTCCAAACTTTTGACCCAACCCAGTTTAGATTCATTAAGGGTAGAGCATGCTTGTTACAGTGGTTGATTTCTTCAAGAAAGTCACCAAGGCCCTGGACAAAGGAAAGACAGTGTATACAGCCTACCTTGACCTAGCCAAGGCATTTGACACAGTCTCCCACTCAAGTATTGCACAGAAACTCTCCCAATTTGGAATTAACCCTTACATCACTAGATGGGTAGTCAGCTGGCTGACTGACAGGATACATGCTGTCAAAATGGGTGACTTCACCTCTAGCAAAAGAACAGTC
This sequence comes from Protopterus annectens, assembly GCF_019279795.1. Lineage (NCBI taxonomy): Eukaryota > Metazoa > Chordata > Ceratodontiformes > Protopteridae > Protopterus > Protopterus annectens. Next base: position 1,094,910,777 of record NC_056737.1, read on the forward strand.
ATTAGTGGTGTACCACAGGGTTGTGTGCTTAGTCCTTTACAGTTTGGAATTTATTTCTCAGATGTTCAGGCAAATGTTGATGGCCTGTGACTGAACAAGTTTGCTGACGATTGCAAATTGGGAGCAATCACTGAGTCCCCCAAGATGTTAATATACTGCAGAAAGGGTTAATGCAGACAGATGATTGGTGCCAAAGCCATGGATTAAAGCTAAATGCAAAAAAAAGCATTATTATTCTTTTTGGGAAAGCTGACATCCCTGCTAATTACATTATAGATAGCACCCCTCCGAAGTGTAGACCCAGTGGTATGTGATCTGAGTACTCAGGTTGATAGCAGTCTGAAATTTGACCAGCACGTATCTGCGGTGGTAAGGAAATCCTTCTGTGTGGCATATCTCATAAGTAAAGGCATCGCATTTAGATCTAAAGATGTTATAATTCCATTATACTCTGCCCTCATCAAACCAGTATTTGAGTACAGTGCACCCTTTTGCATGTACCTTACCAGACACCTGCAACAGCTGGAGAAATCACTGAGGCTTCTCACCAAGAAAATGCAGGGTACACAAAACAAGTCCTATGTAGAAACACTGAAAGCCTTGTCACTATAGTCTGTCTCCTACAGGCTGTAAAGGGGTGACCTATGCCTTGCTTACAGGGCAGTGTCTGACCCAACCCTGATAAAAATGTTACACATTTGTATATCAAACTGCACGAGAGTCACTCACTCCATGGATCTTAATCTAGCCTCTGATATGAACAGATCATGCTGGAGAGACAGATACATCTCCCAGAGACTGCCACTTCACTGGAACAAGTTTCCAATTCATGTGAAACAGAGCCTCTCCCTGACCCTCTTCAAAAGCAACCTAGATCAATGAATGGGTGACCACATGTTCACTCCTAGGGTGGGGCCTATGTCCATAATGGACAGAGGCAGACTGTATTAACTACCATAGACTCTTACCTGTGTGAACTTTGCTCACCAAACCACTACAATTGAGGCAACTTGGGATAAGCATAGCTAGGCTTGTAAGGGCTCTAGGGCCATTAGTCTAGTAAATGAACCTATGAACGTATGTGATTTTTTTTCTTTTCTGAGTTATCTTTTTCTCTGGTGTGAAGTTTTATAGGAACTTAATGAGACACAAAAATATGTGTAAAGAGGCAGCCTCGAACAGTGTAGAGTAAAACTTCAGACTTTACACTTTCATTGAAGATCAGCGCACATAAATTGTGAAGGCCATTAACCATGCAACAGCAAATATGCAAGGAGAAGGATATTTGCATAGAAAAAATAATCTAATTTCAAAGAAGAATGCCAGGAGAAATGACAAAAGATGCAGATCTTACACTGCCAGAGGAAATCAAAAGTGAAATGTTTGAATACCTTGATTGTTTTCACCTAAAACGGGCCACTCGTTCAAAAACAATGGATCAAATAATGTCAGTATTTACTATCATTCAGCCAATTTGTCTTATTTTGGAGAAGATTAACAACTTCGGAAACTTCTACCAAGTATAATAGGAATTTATGATGACTTTCCTGGTGAACATCTTTTAACTGAAATTTTTTGACTGTGAAAAGATTTGAAAGCTTCTAGAATCCATCCAGAAGAAACAAAGACATGGACAGTGTTGCAGTTTCTGAAGTAAGATTTTTTTTGTGAATCTTTTACAGACTTATACTTTAAGATTTTTCCTAATTGTGTGTTGCATCATGTGAAAGAAACTTTTGAAAATTAAAGTTAATTAAAGGTGTTCTTCGACCAACAATGAGCAAAGATAGACTGACAAGTCTGGCTATACTTTCTGTTGAGCATGAATTGCAACAATTGTAGGTGTATGTTTTCCCTATTTCGAAAATACAGTCATGTCATTTTCCCTTGTCTTTACTACAATATTTTCATTTATTTTAATAGTATGATTATATATACAGAGATCAATAAAAGGAAGATTTCACTGTGTTGTTTTCTGGCCATTATTTTATTTCATTTCATGATTATTACAGAAAACAATTGTCATAGAGGAGGAGGTGTTTGAAAAAAAATCTCTGCTTTGGGAGGAGAGGTGTTAAAAAAACTTTCAGCTCCAGGTGTCAAATATGTTAAGTATGACACTGACTAAAACAAAACATTAAAAGCCATTCACAATTTACTGAGCAGATGCAACTGCTACAGCATAACCTTGAACCTGCTCTCTCATTTACACTCCATCATTTCCTCCACAATCCTGTCCTTCAGCCTGTCTTACCCCCCCCCCCCCCAGTACTGTAATGCCTGGCTAATGCTGTTTAATGCCTGATTCTCTATCATCTTCAATCTCCTACTTATAAGGAACCTCACCTTCTTATTCTTATCACTCCTGTTTCGGTGTATCCCAGCCGACCTTTCCATCTCATCTCTGTTATCTACGTTTCTGTCCTTTTTCTCTCATCCTTACTACTTCCTGCTGTTTGCTTCTTAATTCCCTTGTTTAACCTCAAGCTCTCAGTTTTTGCTGTTATTATATACCTTCTGTCTCTCTTGTCTGAGAATTGTATATATATATATATATATATATATATATATATATATATATATACGCTGTATATGTGCTTTGATATTTTTTATTATCTGTGCATACTGTGCTGTTCTATTGCAAGTCAAATAAGGTTTAACTTGATTTTAGTATATTGCTCACTGTTAATATTCCAATGTTTTTAAAGTTTGTGTTGCCTCATTTCCTCCCTGTAGAAGGACCATATTCACAACTCTCCCACTGCAGAAAGGCCTTAAGCCAAAGCTTCCCCTGCAGAAGAACCTAATGCACATTGAGAGCTCCAAGTGAACAAATGCAGTAACTAACAGGGAGTGTTCTTTTGCATTTTTAAGTCATGCATGTAATACGTGGGCCTGAGTAGCACTGAGTCTGAGAGTGTTTAATCCAGGTTATGGGCCAATAGGAAAGTTGGAATTATATCATATTGTTGCTTTTAATTGTGACATGTTAGTAATAATAGAGACTTCTTTACTAATGTACAGTTTAATAACCCTTAGAAATGATGAAATCAGGAAGGGTTACTGTATTTTCTTTTTCTTTCTATTATTCTTTCAGGGTTTCTGTTATTAGCTGATTTCTTGTGTACATTTTCCAGGGCCCTGGTGTGTGCCTACTGTGACATGTATGATAGATAGAGCCACTATGAATGTGAACATGTAGGGTAGATAGGGCCACTATGAATGTGAATATGTAGGGTGGATAGGGCCAGTATGAATGTGAAGTACTTAAATGCATACATAATACAGAGCCCTGGTGTATGCCTGCTGTGACGTAGGGTAGATAGGGCCACTGTGAATGTGGACATATAGGGTAGATAGGGCCACTGTGAATGTGATGTATTTAAATGCATAATAGTTGGCTTGGTTTATGTGATTCCTGTAAACAGCACTACATATTACAGAAGTTAAATACTTTAGAAGAAATGTAATAAGAAAACTTTACATTCAGGCACAGAGCTCACTGATTTTGACCATTTATTTTCTGTGCTTTAAGCAATAGGATAGATTAAGCATAGCAGTGTTTTGTTTTTTTCTTTTGGACAGTGGCAACATCATATTACACTACTGTCTTTGATATATATCTGCCTGTATATTGTAAGGTAGAGCATCAGAAGTGCAGAAAAAAACTCTGTCATAAAGTCTGGTACTGTCAGCAGTAACTGTCAGTCATTAAAGGTTACCTTATTGTTTCCTTGAATTAGTTATTAGATGCCTGTCAAGGCTTTTAAACGTGACAGTCTCTGATTTATATGCACAATCTTACCATCACTTCTTCTTGTTGTGCATTTCCATCGTGTGTCATCTAAAATGAGATTAATAATTACTGCTTTAAAATGTACTTTTTAAGAAATTGATTGATCTGATTCACCTACAGAGTAGCTGTGATCTTTATGTCTGTCTCCCACTCCAGGATTCATGGTATTACTGCAATATTACAAGCAGTTCTGCAGACTGTGTTATACACATAGATAGCAAAATAAGCTTTAAAGCAGCAATATTTAAATACAACTATGAGCAAGTCTAAACAATAACACTAACAGTTAGTTGGAAACTTAGCAGAATAATTGGATGAGCATAAACATTCTGATACCCCACTTGAAAAACCCCACTTGAAGGCCTTGTCAGACTTGTCAGAGCCTTCCTTTGTGCCATAATAATGTTAGTGATGTGGGCTTGCTTCCTGAAACGTGAGTCCCCAAATGTTTGTAGCTGCGCACTAACAGCTGGAAGTGGGGTCCTTCTCAGTAGAGCACAGTACAGGTGTATGTGAAGGTCAAGATTGCAATTATTTGTATTAATTCTGGCAGTGCAAGTTATTATGTGATTGGTTTTCCCATTTTTGTCTGATTAAGGGCTCAGGACCTTGTTTTTTTTTTCTCACCAGGCTTATTTTGACAAAGTGGAAGGTTGAACAAGGTGCTTATGACGTCTGTTTGTACTTGTGTGGTGCAAGTCAGATAAGTACAGATTGTAGTCAGAGAATATACTAAAGATGTTACGTTTACACACAGAATTCTGTCAATACAACTTTGATCTTACTAGCACCATGTCAGACTGCTACAGCCTGAGATATATAATATATATATATATATATATATATATATATATGTATGTATGTATATATGGGTCTATTAAAATTATCTAAAATGACCAATATCTAAAAACTAAATATCGAAAGAAAATATCTAAATTCAAAAATATCTAAACACAGAATAGACAAAATCTAAGTTGTACTGAAAAAGGATTTTTGCCCTTTCCCCACTATTGTATGACCTCACAGTTGGTATGTATAATTAACAGTGGCTGTGGGGGTGCTAATCCCCATGAGTGTGCAGATGGGCTTGCCCCCCTGCAAAAAAATTGATTTTGGATGTGGTTAGATTTTGTTTATACTTTGTGTTGCATTGGCAGTTAACCCAGCTCGTTCCAAAGAGTCAAGTACAGCCTGGATCTTAGCTAAATTAGAACCTCAGTCTGCTGAAGTTTTTACCACGTCATTTAGGTAAGTGACAACATACTTCACATGTGGTCTTACAATTCTGCCCATAAGTCTCTGAAAGTTTGCTGGGTCACCATGCTTCCTGAAAGGAAGGATAGTCCCCCTTTTGTGTCAAAAATGTTTTTTTTTTCCTTGGGATTAACTATTAGAGAGATCTTTTAATATTTTATTTTGTATTTATTATTTGTTTACTGGGAATGTCTGACTTGGATTGAAACAATTTTCAGTGGAAGCCCAGAGAGAAATGCTCCAGATGCATGTCTTTCTAATGTGGGAGGAAATTGGAGCACCCAGAGGAAACCCACACGAATGCAAGGAGGACATGCAGACTTTGCACAGAAGGCACCCCAGAGGAAAATTGAACCGGAGAACCTCTTGCTGTGAGGCAACAATGCAAACCGCTGCACCACTGTGCCATCCTATCCCTTTGTAATATCCCTCTAGTGTATTGTGTAGCTTTCAGATTTTAAGATGCTGTTTAGTCTCCTAAAACCGTTTCAAACCCTGATTGTTCGAGCATGAGTTGGGATTAACACTGTGGGACTGTTCTATTCACTTCTGGACTGTTCTGTCACCCTTTGCTTTGAGATTCCAGTATTCTGTAAAACTTTACGTTAACCTTTTCTCTTGGAATGATCTCAAAATGGTGCTGGAACAGGTGTGCTCCGCCATGCAGCTCTGTGAATCCTTATTTATTTATTAACAGATACTATTTTAGTTCTTGCTTGCTTGTTTTAAATAGTGTGTTGCTTACCTACACTGCAGGAATGAAAGTTTTCTTTTTATGTTGTCTTGTTAGTTTCAGTGATTAAGGTAACTACATAGGGCTGTATTTTTTCCATGGTTTTAAGGCACCAATATATCTCTCTTCTGCTTTTCTCTTACCAATCTGTTTAACCTTGTAGTTACTTAGTGTCTGTAATTTACTTTTACCGCTACTTCAAATGGACCCTACCATTTAGCCAAAACATGTTTTCTGTGGAAAGAACCAAAATTAAAACTTCATCTCCAGCTTTGAATTCCCTGGACTTTGCATTTCAATTTGTTTAATTTCTCCAAATGATTCATTTTTCTTTTTTTATATACCTTGACAGAAATTAACTCCATTCCTGAACCAGGGTATAATTAAAGTTTATGAAAAAAAAATTTGCTTCAATCTTTTTTTGCCAACACCTGCAGCGTACCCTGAATAGCTTATTAGTAGCATCTCTAGATATCCTTGAATATTCATTTTTATTAGCACATGTGTTACTACTTCAGCTGGGGCATTCTGAGTGTCCTTGTTCCATATTGCTGTAGTTTCTGCCCTTGAATATTCATTTTTATTAGCACGTGTTACTACTTCAGCTGGGGCATTCTGAGTGTCCTTATTCCATATTGCTGTAGTTTCTGCTTGCATGTCTTGATATTTTACAACATTGCATCTTTCAGTTTTCAGGATGGTATAGTCATTGAGTGTAGCAATTATGATGATCAGTGTTGATTTTGACCAATTTGTTTGCTTTTGCCTTCTTAGTTAGTATTGGATGATCGGACATGCTCATTACTTCTTCATTTTCAGTAATCCTTTGTGCTTCATGTTTCCTGTTGGTATGCTGTAGTATTTACACAGTTTCCAGTGTAACAACTTTTCTACATTATTATGTCTTTCAGTATACACACCTTCAGCCATAAGCATATTGTAACTTACAAGATGTGCAATTGCATCTAGTTCTGTGCTGCAAAACCTGCATTCGTCTGCATCTCCTACCTCTCTATGGATTTTGCTAACCATTGAGTATGTTATCTGCTATCTTGCGCTGCTAATATTAACCTCTCATCTAGTGGTTTAATTCACCTTTGCTGAGCCACACGTGTCAACTGTTGTTTGACATGTGGCTGTTCCAGAAGATCTCTGGACTTCCTACTGTAATTGTGTACTTTTCGTTTCTCTCTTCTTTTTTCCCTTAATCACTTTCTTTGTTTTTTTTTTTTTTGCATTTTCTGTTGCAACCTGGTTTTTGTCCACTTTTGGTTTAATTTCCATGCCAAAGGCTTCTGCTGACTTAAGCAAATATGTCATCATTGTTTAGAACTCTCACTCAGTTTGGATGTGATGTCATCAATAATTATGTCTGCATTTCCACAATCATTGATCTGTATGTGTAGTCAATTTCAAGGATGCCTAGGCCTCCTTCAGACCAAGGGATATATAAAACCTTGGGAAATACTGTTTGTTTGTGCATTATTTGATGGGCATGAAACAGTTGTCTTGTCTTTCTTTCAACCTTATCCAACTCTTTTTGGGACCAGTTGATCACCCCAAAGTTGTAAATTAAGAGAGGAAGTGAAATTTGGTTTATAGTTTGAATTTTATTCCTTGATGTCAAAGCAGTTTTTAGTATAGTTTCAGGTTTCTAAAATATTCCTTACTGAGCTTTGTTTATGTTGTATCCCTGCCCTTCATCTATTCCCAATTACTTGTATAATCCCTCAAGATCAAATTTCTTTATCACTCTCCTTCCCAAGTTTTCTATTTTATTGATTCTTCAATTTTCCTGCTACAGATGTTGCTTTTACGCATTTCTCTATATCAAATAATTTTTTTTTCATTTGAAAAGGTTTTAACAACTCCTAACTACTTTTAGGTGTTTATCCAAAGAACTAACTGTACAGTTTTAGATCAACCTCAGAAAGTTGAAGAGATATCTTTTGATGGGATGGTCTTCTTGGAGTCCAAATGAATCTATGACCTAGTCCACTAAGTAAACAGCTTAACAGATTAAGGGCAAGGCAAAACAGTAGTAATAAAGAATCACCCTGGGGAAAAAAGAATCATCTTGGAATATTCCACAATTGAGTCTCACACCCTGGATAGTAATTTGTTTTTTTTGTGGCAGTTTGCCAATTTTTGTAGTAAAGAATAAAATTTATAAATCTCTGCTTGATCTTGAACATTTTTAATCATTCTATAATATGATATGTGGAATATTTATGTGCATTTCTATAATCTGCCAGTACCATACAGATATTCCTGTTCTTTTTACTGCTATCAGTTGTGGGTTTATTTAGCAATTGATGATTCTTAGGTCCATATGAATGTCTTGTATTCCCCTTCTGTTCTAATGCAATGGCTGAATTTTTATCTAGATGACTGCACATTCAGCCTGCATTAATACTTGTCCATAGCTTTATGTTTTCCAGGGGGCGGGTTGATAGTTCTTAGGGTAATTTGCAGATTGTTAACCAGGCAGGTATCTTTTCAGGCCATACATGTAGGTAGTTTTTACTCATGGCACAGTTATGGTATAAAGGTGTTATTACTTTTAATGAAAAGTTGAGTACATCATCTGGACCTGGCATTTTCCAGTTGGGACACTTTCTTAGCTTTCTGTATCTCAGTAGAAGTTACATCATTCAAATCCATATCCTTTGTATTAGAATTTGTTATTTTTTTCTTTTACATCTTTTATCCATTCAGCTTCCTTGTTATCTTGAGCTGGGTCCTATGAATATTTCTTCTGAATTTATTAATTTCCTCTGTTCTTAGTGGTGCCTCGGTTATTGTTGTTTTCTTTCCTAGTGCTCAGTAGAACGTCTTTGGGTCATCCCTAATACTTGTTTTGTTTCCTTTCTTTATATTTGTCATTATATCTCCTGAGTTTTTCAGCATGTGCATACAATTTTAATTTATTGTTAGAAATGATAAGTCAGATCTTGATCTTTTGATGTTGTGCTTTTGTTGTAGTGCAGTCATTTTTCTAACAGTGTTTTAAACTTCATTTCTAAGCTGCTTTGCATTTCTTTCTAATTGGTATTTCCATGATTGTGATCTATTTGTTCCTTTATTTTCCTTTAAAAGTTTATGCTTTCTTGGAAATACCTTGTCTGTTATTGGTTTTGTCGCAGAGTAATGTATTCTGTTTTTGTTTTATATCATGTGAATCTTTGTTTATAGCTCCAATTACTGTTTTACTTTCGTTCATTGGTATGTTAATGGTGTCTTATTCACTTTTCATAGCCTCTTTTTCTCTCTCTGTCATATAAACTAAACACATAATACTCCTTTTTGTACGGCCTGGTCTCTTTCCATGCACTCACTTATAAAGAATGGTAGTACTCACAGCCTGTTCTGAAAATTGGTATTGTCTTCTATGACACTTTCATGGGGTTTTCTTTCCCTCCCAACTGTCTTTAGTAATATGCAACAGTTCATTAGGGTGTCTGCCAGATAATAAGTCAAAAGGTTTGAATCCTGTTGAGGTTTGTGTGCTTCCCTAGTAAGAAAAAGGAGATATAGTATTAACTGGTCCACTTTTTACAATCTTCATTCATTACTTTTCTCAGCATGTATTTCAGTATTTGGTTAAAATGTTCCACCAGCCCATCTGTTTGAGGATGATACACTGAGGATTTGACACCTTGTTCTTACGGCACTAGCACATATGCTCCATTATTAGACATAAATGGTGTCCCAGGTCAGTCAGTATTTCTTTAGGTATCCTTACTCTGGAAAAACACAACACTACTTCCTTGGCTGTAGAGTTGATATTGCCCTAACTTAGGGTAGAATACTCTGAGGATACTTGATGGCTTAGTCTAAAATAACCAAAAATATACTGAATTCCACTACTGGGCTGTATCAATGAACTAACAGTATAAATGATTATTCATTCCAATGGGATGTCAATAATAGATATGTATAAATGTTTTTTTGAGCTGGATGAGGGGCTGCCTTCTTGCATTCTACACGTGCAGAGTATACATACTCAATATCTTTCGTTATCCCTGGCGAGTAAAACCTGACTTTGATCTTGACCTTCTGAGATAAGTGCCATCATTTCAGCAAAAGAAAGTTGGACAATGCCAAAAATAATGGGGGGACAAAGGACCAAAAATGGGAACAAAATTTAAATATTGGTCTTATAAACTTAGAAAGTTGCTAGAATATATGTTGTTGTGTTAGCATGAATTTTCTGAAGGATATGAAGTCTGAAACTCAAATGTATGTCATTATTTGGTGACTTCAGTCCTCAATGATTTGCAAAAAAACTACAAATTTTATGAGGAACAGACCAAGAGTATGAGTAAAAATCTGGACATTCTATAAAAATCTTGACAGGTGAGAAGTATAGAGGAGCTACTTGTAGCGGCTGCTAATCAAACTGGCAGTTAAAGAGTGGTTGGGAGTTTTGTAACAGTTTTCCCAAACCTCCATGGTTAATAACACCATGAAATCATTGCTTTCAGAAAATGTCAAGGAACAAGTGTAAAACATGAAAACAAATCTGAAACTGTTTCGTCTCATTGGAATGGTATTCTGAGATATGAGGCATTTGTTTCATAAATTAGTTGGAAGAGTGTTCCACCCAAAGTGACATGTTTTTAAACCAGACAGATATTAGTATGGTGTTTCCGAGTAGTTTTGTTATGATAAGCAGACGAATGATACATGCAGAAGCACAGCTAGCTCATCCAGTGCCCTCTGCTGGTCCCAGTATCCCCCTACCCCATCTCTTCAAGTGAAGAGCAAAATAAAAATAAAAAGTCCATTCCTTCTTCTGGCACACCAACAAGGCCAGATGTATGAATCCCCCCCCCCCCCCACAAAGCCATTCAGGTCTTGTTTCTGTGCCTTGCCACTTAAACTTTAGTTAAAAAAAAAATCTGTGGCAAACAGTTGCTACAGTTTATACCCTACCTGCATGGAGCACAACGGTGCTCTAGTTTAATTAAAATAAAAATCTTTTCTCTTTTAAGCTGTAGCAAACTGCTTGCTGCATATCCTGCTTGTACAGAGTGCAACAGTGCTCAGGTTTTAGTTAAAACAAACTAACAAAAGATTTTCGTTTACTTTTAGACCATAGCAAACTGCTTGCTACAATGTAGCAGACAGTTGCTACAGTTTATACTCTGCCTGCACAAAGTGGCACAAAGCATCACAGAGCTCAGGTTTTCGTTAAAACACTATATTCTCTTTTAAACTGTAGAAAACTGCTTGCGACAAATGTAAGAATGCAGACAAAATATTGAAGGAGTATAGTTTGGGAGAAGAAAAAACTAAGCAGTAATAACTCAGTATGATGTCTTTGGTGAGACTTCGGAATATGTGGAGACATTTAAATAATGGTGAAGAACTAGCAAGATCTTAGACAGAATTATATAAGTAGAGAATGAAGACCTCATTATGGATGCTGTAGAAAAGTGAAGGGGAGGTGAGATGTGGTAAAATATGCCTGCATGTCTGAAAGCATGCATTGGATGATTATAAACACGATTTGTCAAAAAATGAGAAATTTAAGAATAAAAAAGAATAAAAGCTCCACAAAAGTAAGCACAAAGTTTACAAGGTAACAATTTATGAGTTTATTACAGAGAAAATATAGTGTGGAATACACTTGGTTACAAAAATAGTGCTGTTAATTGACAATGTACAGAAGCTGCTGAAAGCAGCTGACAAACTATTTACAGTATAAAATATATATATATATATATATACAGTATAAAATATATATATATATATACACAGTATGTGTACAATGAAGGAAGAGAAGGTAGAGATAAGCAACTCAGAGTCTGGGAAAGGTCCACAGGAAAGGAGACGAAGTTAAGTGAGAAGGAGTTAGGGGAGAGAGGTGGAGGGGCAGTAGGAACAAGAAGTGAATGTGTGAGGGAGCAAGAAGGACAATTTAGGGCTAGAAGTGAAAAGAGTAGTAAAGAGGTTATAGAGGGGTCAGAGAGAGAGGATTTAAGGGGCGTTATTAGGGGAGGAAGTTCAAGGAGGGTTTTTACAATGACGTGTCCAGGTATTAAGAAGGTATTCTTTGAGAGCTTTTTTGAATTCTTGTATGTGAGTAATGTTACAGATGGCTAAGGGAAGCTTGTTCCAGGATAGGGCAGGTGAGTAGCTGTATAAGTTTTGGCCTGTTGATCTTTTAGGTTTATATATGTCTAAGTGAAGTCGGTCAAAGCTCCTGAGGGTTCTAGGTGGAGTATAAAGAGAGAAGAAAGAGGAGATGTCAGGGCAGGAGGAGGGCGTATGGGGATGGAATGAATGATAAGCAGTTGAGAGGATAGAAGTTCGTGGAGGAATTCTAACCAGTTTAAGGCCTTGAGTGGATGACAGTAATGAGAGTTAGAGGTCTGGCTGACTGCACACCTGACTTCTTTGTTGTACGTGGCTTTGAGTTTAGCTAGTAGAGTGGTCTGTAAGTTGGTTAGGATTTGTCAGCTGTAGAGGCATAGGCAAGAGAAATGTGAGAGTCCTTTGTAAGAAATGTTTTATTTCTGAATAGTAAACCATGTTTTTGGTGGGTTTTCTTTATACAGCGGAGAACATGGAGGTCAAATTTGAGTTGATTATCTGTGATGGCCCCCCCAGAAGCTTAGTATGAGTTTCAACATTAATGACAGTGTTGTTATGTGATGTTATAGAGAAGTTTGTTTTGAGGTGGGTGAGCGATTTTGGGAGAAATAGAAGGAGTTTGTTTTTTTTTTGAGATTGAGAATAAGTAGGTTGTTAGAGAGCCAATTTTCAATAGAGTTGAAGGGGTCTGGAGTGAGGATATGCAGGTTAGAGAGGGTATCACAGCTGGAAATGATAATGGATTCATCCGCATATTGAATGAGATTAGAGTGAAGGCAGGATGTGTAGAGGTCATTGGTGAAGATACTGAACAGAAGAGGACTAAGAACTGAACCTTGAGGAACTTCCATCTTGATAGGAAGGAAGGGAGATAGTGAGGAGAGCCATTTAACAGATTGTTGTGTGTTGGCAAGTAGCTGGTAAACCAGGCGATGGTTAAGGTAGAGAGGTTGAGGTCAGAGAGTTTGGAGAAGATCATGAGGTGAGAGACAGTGTCAAAAGCTTTAGAGAGGTCTAGGAAGAGACAGGAAGCAAGTTGTTGCCTCTGGCCAGGGAAATAGAGTGGAGAAAAGAGGTGAGGACTGTTGAGGTACCGTGGTTTGGATGGAAGCCATGTTTGGTGAGGGGGTGTGTGTTTTTTAGGAATACATAGTCCAAGCTTTGCTTATGTACACATTTTTCAAATATTTTAGAGAGGGAGACAGTATAGCTGTAGAGTGGTAGTTCGATAGTTCAGTGGAATTGCCGCCTTTGTGGATAGGTATACTAAAACATGTTTCCAGAGTGAGGAAACTGTGGATTCAGATGTAGAATGGTCTATGAGGATGGAAATGGGATGTGATATGGAGTGTACTGCTAGCTTAAGGAAGAGTGGATGTAGTTTGACAACAGAGGGAGAGCAAGACTTAAGCTTATGTAGGAGATGTTTTATGTAGCTGGTGGGAATAGGTTTGAGAAAGAAGGAATTACTTTGGTTAGAGGTGGTGGAATAGTTAGTGGAGTCAGTGGTGTTTGAGGTTGGTATTAGTTTACTGATAGAGTCAATAAAGTAGGATTTAAGTAAGGTAGCTCTTTCAAGGGGGTATTATTTGGACAGGGGTTTGGAGTTGTGGGTTCTCTGGGTGGAGGATTTGATTGATAGTGTTCCAGGTTTTTTGGGGGTTGCTGAGATGTGTTGCCTGGGGTTTTAGGTAAATTTTTTTCTTGTCAATGTTGACTTGTTTTTTAGCAAGGTTATGAAGTTCTTTATAGGTTTGTTGGTAAGAGGGGAATTTAGTCTTAGTCTAGAGCTTCCAGACATTGTCTCTTTTGTGCATGACAGAGTGTGTGGACTGAGATAGACAGGGTGAGCAGAGAGATTTAACCCTTATTGTTCGGGGGGGGGGGGGTTAAGAGAGTTCAGTATATTTAGAAAAATGGAATTACATTTTTGGACTGCTTCATATAGAGGAAGTTATGATAGGAAGGACCAATTAATGGAGGAGAGCATGCTATTGAATATGTCAGGATGTAAATTGGAGAGGCTTCATCACTCTGAATTTGTGTGGGCTTTGATGGTGAGGGTGGAATCTTTAAACACAAATTGGAGAGAGGTCACGGATGGAGTCAGATAATGTTTCAGGGTGGTGATATAGGTCAGGATTGGAAACTAAAATCCAGTCTATGATAGTACTAGAGTTAGTTGGCTTGTTAAACTGTGTGGGAGGTGAGATTATTTCTGTGAAGTTGTGTAAGTTTAAGCAAAAGCTGGGTGAGTTGGAGGTTATGGATAACCAATTGATGTTGACATCTCCTAGTAGAGTGGTTTCATTGGGTATGTTTTGGGTAAGACAGGGGAGGGTTTGTTCTAATGTAGGAATATTGTCTCTCTACCATACTTTTAGACCCCAAATGAAGAGCTGCAAAGCCAAAGGAGGTGAAGTTTCAATATTTATCAAAGACATACACACCTCCAGGCTGTTCAAACAGTATGACACACAGGAGACACTTCCAAGTGCAGTTAACTTTTCACAAAACGCCTATTCAAATCATAGCTAGCTACAGACACGCAACCTTAACTCAGGATGCCCACTCCACCTATCTGGACTTACTTGAATACAACAAAATTCAACCCTCTGCCCAGATCCTGGGTGACTTTAACGACCCAGCCATTGAGTGGAAGACCCATTCTAGTCCAAACACAGAGATTCTTCGACTTCATCAGTGCCAGTGCATTGGATCAGCTGGTTGACATCCCCCATGAGAGGTGAAAATATCTTGGTCCTGGTACTAACCAACATGAGTAGCCACTGTAGCACCCCTACAGTGTCATCCTCCTTCATAAGATCTGAAGATAAAACAATCACTTTCAAAGTCACCATCTCCCCTGACCCTCCCCTTGCCAGGGTCAAACAACAAAACTTTTCTAAAACTGACTACAATCTCCTGAGAGCAGGTATAAGCAGCTTTACAGTCACTGTCCCTTCAGTCAGAACTTGCACTAATGTCCAAGCCTACATCAAAAAAATATATGAACAACTACACAGCTGCATGGACTCAGGAGTACTTGACAGGACCAAATCATCTTCCTCAGGAAAGAGGAAACATGTCTGGTGGACAGCAGCAATAAACAAACTCTATAATAAGAGCAAAAAATTGCTGTCTAGAACCAAGAAGGAGGAGGTGCCAAGTTGGAAGCAATCTCTCCTTTGTCTGAACAAGCAAATAAGGTCACTGGTGAAATCCTCTATGAATATCTTTTGAGTCCAAATTGGCTACATCCACTGAGGACAATCACAAGGCCTTCTTAACATGCATCCATAATCTCAAAGGTAACACCCAAATGTGCTCAGAACTGGTGGTCAAGAACACAACGTATGCAAATGCCATAGATATAGCCAACTTGCTGGCAGACAGGTTCAGTGAAAACTTCACTCCCCTGTCCCCCCATCAGTAAACCAGGACATCCCCAGCACTTGTCCCCTCCCCTCATCAATAGGGAGCAGGTCTTTAATGCCCTCTCAAAGGCAAAAAATACAGTCTCCATGGGACCTGACAACATCCCTGGCTGCGTCCTACATGAACTCAGGCATGAACGCTCAGCACCATTAGGCACCCTATTCAACCAAAGCCTGAGCACCAAATTCATTCCAGCTGAATGGAAGACAGCCACTGTCATCCCATTACACAAAGGTGGAGTGTTCACTGACCCAGGCCATTATAGGCCCATCAGCCTAACTAGCCTTATCTGTAAGGCCATGGAATGCATTATCATGGACCTTATAAACAAGGACATTGGCAACCTCAAAACTCTTGACTCCATACAGTATGGTTTTGTCAAAGGGAGATCATGCCTATTAAACTTGGTCAACAACTTTGAAACAGTCATCAAAGCCATGGATGAAGGTAAGATGGTGCACACCACCTACCTTGACCTAGCAAAAGCATTCGACACTATTCCCCACTCAGGCATAATAGATAAACCCTCCCAGCTAGGCATTAACCCATATGTTGCCAGATGGGTAGCTTACTGGCTCACTGATAGAACCTACTCAGTCAAAATAAGGGAAGCCACCTCTAGTACTATACTCATAATGAGCGGCATACCCCAAGGATCAGTCTTGGGGCCTCTACTGTTTGGGATATACTTTTCTAAGGTGCAAGCCAAGACCAGTGGTCTGCGGCTGAACAAGTTTGCAGATAACTGCAAGCTGGGTGTTGTCTTAAATTCCCCTAGTGATGTGAACATCCTCCAAGAAGGCATTACCAAAACTAATGACTGGTGCCAGAAGCATGGACTCAAACTGAATGCCATGAAATGCGCCATTATCCCCTTTGGTGAAAGTGGTGTCCCAACTAATTATCACATTAATAACAATGTACTAAGCACACAATCATTCGTGAGGGACTTGGGCACCCAGGTTGATAGCAACCAGACTTTTGAGCACTATGTTCCCTTCATTGTACGGAAGGCTTTCTATATGGCCCACCTCATAAGTTAGGGTATTTCATCCAGGAGCAAGGAGGTTATAACATCCCTGTACTCCTCCCTTATCAGATCCATTATTGAGTACAATGCCCCCTTCAGCATGTACCTTGCCAAGCACATGAAGCAGCTGGAGAAACCACAGAGTTTCCTGACCAGGAAAATACAGGGTCTCAAACATCTGTCCTATACAGAGAGGCTAAAAGCCCTGTCCCTCTACTCAGTCTCGTACAGATTGCTCAGAGGTGACCTGTATCTGGCATACACGGCCATCTCAGACCCAGCCTTGATGGAGTTACTGCATATCCGTAAGTCAAACTCCACATGTGCAACCTGCATGCAAGCCTTAACCTGGTTTGTGACATTAATAGAACTTGCTGTCAGGATAGATTTGTGTCCCAAAGTCTCCCCCATTTGTGGAATAGACTCCCCCTCCATGTCAAAGAGAGTACCTTGCTAACCCTCTTTAAGAGGAACCTGGATGACTGGATGGAAACCAGAAAATACACCCCTGGGATCCCACCTGTGTCCCTGCTGGACAGGGGACATGGGTACTTTGTGGGAACACAGGTGAAATTCTTGGCTATCCTTATCAGGGCCTAATAGCCTAGTATTGTCCTATGTAACTACGAACCTATCAGGGGGTATGTATATTACAGTTAGTGTTTTATCATAATTGAGTTTGCAGTTAGCTATTAAGAGTTCATCCAGGTGAAATGTAGGGGGAGAGTTCGATATAGGGGACAGCTTCAGGTGGTCAGAGTATATTATGGCAACACCTCCACCTTTTATGTTTGGTCGGTCAAAACAAAGGATGTTGTAGCCAGTGGGAGGAATTCATTGTTTGAGATATGGGGATTGAGTCATGTTTCTGTGATTGTTATTATGCTGGGGGAGTAGTGGGACATCCAAGCATGGACTTTGCTTATTTTGTTCATGATGCTATGCATATTGAGTGAGTATAAGGTTAGATGCTTGGTGGGTGAGTTTGGAGGATGTGGTGCAGGTGTGTTGGTTAGGTTGGTAGTGAAGGGGTTGGAGAATCGTCCAGGGTTGGGGTATATGTCACGGTCACCAGAAAGTATTAAGTTATTACTGGGAGTAGAGTACAGTTAGGGGTGGAATGTGATAGAAGTGATATTTATGCTTATTACTTGGGTGGTAGGGGATGCAGGAGGCTGTTTTGATCCTGTGAAGGAGTGGGTTAATGGTAAGAAATAGTGATGAAGCTATTGTGAAAGAGAGGAGGGTTTGAGTGTGCAAGGTACATTGAGTGGAGCAACAATTCCCAAGACACATTGAGTGGAGGTTGGTGGAAGGTGTAGGGGATTCATTTGTATGTGATATGGGGAAAAAAGAAGAGGTATGGAGAAGAGAGTCAGAAATGTGATAGTGAGAGGTAGAAACTGATAAGAAGATTTAAGTGATTGGTTAGATAAGTAAATGTGAATACAAGAGTAGGGTTGGGTGGATGTAATAGTAGTAGAGATTTGGAAAGTTTATTAGATTTAGTGAGGAAGTAGAGTGACATGAGAGATGTTGGTAAGAGAGAGGAGAGTGGTTGCAGCAAGGAAATAGTGGTGTCAAGGGGTAGTTAGTGAGTGAGAGAAAAGGGATGGGTATAATTGGATGAGGAGGTAGATAGAGAGGAATGCAATATGAGTGTAGAGGTGTATAATTGGAGGAGGAGTCCGATAGAGAGGTGCTTATAGTTTTAATTGGAAGGGGAGTATAGATACAGGGTAGGGCGAAAGGTGGGAGAAAGTTAGAGGGAGAAAGGGTAAGGCTTTTGGGAGGAGTGGAGAGGATAAACTAACTAAGGAGGGGGAGAGATGATTGAAGGCTGATGAAAGGGAGGGAAAGGTGAGAGTCTAATTGGTGGAGGGGGGAGGAAGGGGTGGTATTAAGGTGGGAGGAGAAACAATTAGGTATAAATGTAGTCAATTCAGGGGTGTGTGGGAATGGGAGTAGGGGAGCAGAGTGAGCCCGAGCATAGTGAGGGTGAATGGAGCAGATAGAGCCATATCAGTAAGAAAGAAAAACAGTGAGTCCTAAAATCCTAACCTTTCCAGGCTAAGTGTGACTGTTTTTAGAGGAGATAGCCTGGGGTAGTTTATTGTGGCTGGTTTAGTTATTAAGGGAGACCTTGACAAAGATATAGAAGAGAAAAAAAGGGGCCTTGTCCTTACATCTGTGCACTAGGTCTAAATTAGTAAGTGCAGGAGAGATGAAGGAGCTGGGGAGGATAAGTATATGTAGGAGGTTAAGCACAAGAGAGTTGAAAGGGGGGATGAGGTGACCAAGATAAGTGTGCACGCCACAGCCTAGTTTACATCTTAGAAAACAGACTTAATAACCCTGAGTAAGGACTGAATAGGAGGAGACCTACTTTGAGCCTTTAGAGGTGTTTAGCTCCTGTCCTTGGGTCACTTACATGCCAAGATGACAGCTTTTCAGCCAGGAGTTTTCTGGGGGGGGGGGGGTGGAGTGAGATCTCTAGTTCCAAAGTAGGGTAACTGTAAAATAAAAGAGAAATAAAAATAAGGATGGATGCTTCCAGGGAGAGAAATTAGGTAGTAGTCCTGAGAGAGGGCTAGAGTGAATGGAGAGAGCAGCAGAAAGAGGAAAAAACAGGTTGAAAGCAAAGGGGTCTTTAAAGTTGGCACTAGACAAGGGAGGAAGTCATCAGCATTGAAAGGGAGAGAGAGAAAGGCATGTTAACACTTAGCCAACACAAGCTAGGCAGTATAAAAAGTCAAATCAAGTTGCAAAACCAGTTTAGTAAAGGAAAAACTAAACAGCTAGTACTCACAATGCAGTGTTCACACACATGTTCAGTGATTTTATACATTCCATGCCATTGTCTGTTATAAAGGCAGTAAACTTTCTAGGTATTAAGTTGAAAATATAATCTAGAAGCTGCTTTTAAACTAGCAAAGTATAAAAATTGTGCCAGCAAATCCTTTTTGTCAGTGTATACAAGTATATAATTCTGGCAATGCATAGAAACGGTTACCGAGTCTGAGAAAGCTCCAGTTAAAGTAACGCTGTATGCATCCTGAAACACGTACTTTACTACAACAAAAAAACGGTGTCACTAGGTGTTCTGTTTAAGCCACAAGAGTTTAGGAGTAAAGGTCAAAATTAGGTAACAGTCTTGATTTTCAGATGAAATAACAGTAAAATAGATTGAGCACTTAATTAATTCAGACAGCTGTTAATCAGTTCTTTTTAACCCTAGTGTTAAACAGGGTTCAGTTAAGCAAGAAAATTCCAACACATTATTTCTTGTAGAAAATCATACATTGAAACATCGCATTACTGAAAGTTACATGGTGAGCACACTATTTCTCAGAGGGCCAAGGGCAGTGACAGGGTCCGAGGCCAGTGGAGATTTAAAAATGGCACCAGTGAATTTCAGGATGCTAAGTAAATTCAGGTGCACCTCTAGGAGAGGAGAGGGGTCAGTGTCAGACAGCAAATGGTGAAAAGGATAAAGGATAAAGGGAGAATAAGTAAATATTAGAGAAAAATGAATGGAGGAACGGTTATAAAGAGGATCCTAGGAAGAGTTGTATTAAGATATAACTTTTAGCTACTCTTCCCAAAACAGGTGTTTGATTTTTGAAATAAACTAAAGGAACATCTGTGTGGGACAGATTCATTAGTAAGGCTAAAAATGCTTGACAAAATGTAAGTCAACCTTGACAACAAAGAGTAAATCATGTAAAAAAAAAACTAAGAACCAAATACAGAGCAACACCCTGGAAGGAAAAAAAACAGCCACTCGCTGTCATGAATACAAATAAAAACTTTTACTCACAGAGTAGAATTTAGTGCTTTTTATCCATACACATGGGACTACTACATAATAAAAAATGAATGTCACCACTTTCTTTTATGTCATCTGAGAAAAACACAAATCCATGTTCTTCAAGATTGGAGGGTGGCCTAATGGTTAAGGTGTTTGCCTTACAAACACAAGGTTCAGGGTTTGAGTCTCACAAGGGATAATTGACTAAGCTTAAAATGGCTTGCAAGGGCACAGTTAGCTTAATACTAATCTATGAATCTATGAAACCAGTACCACTAATACAGGATTCCAAACTTTTTAACTACACAAATCAAGTAGACAGATCACCACATATTTCATTCAAATAAAACATGTAAATATAGAAAATCAATCTTGTAAGTTAAGAAATTGCATATACAATAATTAAGTGATCACAAATTCATATGAGTTTGAAAAACAGTGAAGTCCCCTACTTAATCTGAAGCAAGAAATGTCTGGTGGTGAATACTAAACCACAATAAGAACATCCCAATAAACAGTAATAAATATTCTTAGAAAAATAAAAATAAATGTTCATACAGGAAATCATTTAGCTGAATGTAATTTTAGCACAGGTTTTAATGCTACATTATCATTCAAATAGGGGTAGGTGGTGGCATGCTATCTAAACTGCCAGAGTAGTTCTTTATATTCTAATTTTGTTCCCCATTCACCCACCCCCCACCGAGGGTTAATTTCGACATGTTCTAATATATTATATTTGAAATCCTTAAAAGCATTACATTTTACTGTGTGTTTAAAAAGAGCATTGTTGGGTTCTTCATCCTGATGTCATAATAATGCTCATAAATTATTTTCTTAAGCAGCCTCTCAGTTTTTCACACATAGAAACTAGTACAAGTTAAGCTCTTCACAATATAAACCACACCCAAGGTCACACAATTACCTTTTTATAAAATATACTTTAGTATTTAAGCCACTGTCAAGATTTTGGATTCAGCTACCAAAATAAAAGGACACTGCTACAACAACCACACCTCCTAGTACCAGTTTAAATAAAAACTTTTTTGTCGTCTAGACCCATACCTCTATTCCCTTTATCCAATAAATGTTTAAAGTTCATAGCAGTCTTAAAAACTAACCTTGGGTGGGACCCTACTATTTCAAACACATTTGGGTTGCTTTTTAAAATGCTCCAGTTATTATTCACAATTCTTTTGACCTGGTTGGACCTTTCATTGTATTGAATAACCAGTGCTCTTTCAAAGAAGGTATTCAAGGTACTTGTAACGTTGAAACCTAAAATTGGTTTATATTTTTTACTCCATTCATGTAAAACCTCTTTAGCAATGTTAACAGTGAAATCACGCAGATAACCTCTTTCCACAAACCTAAGAATAAGTTTGTCAATTTCCTGTTCCACTTCATCTATTGAGGAAGTCATCCTAGCCACTCTTATGCACTGTCCCTTAATTATACTTTTCGTATAACTAAGGAGGTGAGAGCTTTCAAAATGCTAATATGAATTGCTTTTCAAATGCAAATTTGAATTGCTAAAAGTGGGATGTAATGGGATCCTATCTCGCCTACATTCATAACTGATGGGTTCGGAGCCGATCCCTCGGCTCCAACTCGGCCACTATATAGTAGAACGAAGTCTCTAATTGGCTGGGCTACCCCTTATCCCAGAATGCACCACGCCTGCTTCCCCAGATCTTGTTTGCCGCTTTTCAAGCTAGACGTGGTCTCGACTTGGCTGGAGCTAAGTAGTTTTTTGGTTACTTTTTGGTGTTTTCACCTAGGGGTTTCTTCATAAATTTAACAAACAGCTGTTTTAACAGCTTTACATGTGTGTGTAAACTTTTTTGGTGTGATTGGTATTTTTTTCTATTTACCGGGCAAGGCCCGTTTAAGTTAGAGGGCCCTTGCCCTTATTTGTGTGTGGGTGTGCTAAATTTGTCTTACTGTACGTTCTGTTTTATCAGGCTAAGCCCGTTTAAGTTAGAGGGCTTCTGCCCATTTTGGGTGCTGTATCTCGGGCCAGTCCCGTTTGAGTCAAAGGGCTCGTGCCCTACTGAAGGTTGTTTTTTTCGTTGTGGTAAAACTGGTGTGACAGGATGTCGAAAGAGACTCAGAAGTCTGGTTTTAAAAAGTGCACCAAGTGTAACTACAAAATGTCTATTACCGATAGCCATGCTGTTTGTGTATATTGTTTAGGACCGAAACATTTACAGGAAACATGTAGTGTTTGTCATGCTTTTTCCTCTAGGGTCCTTCAAGAACATAAAAATAAGTTGATACTTAAGGGCCTTATTAAGCCCTCCTTTGAGGAAGCTTTGGCTTCTCCTTCCTCTCCAGCTTCTAAAAAGAAAAGGTCGTCGGCTCCGACCAGTCCATCGGAACCGACTTCCAAGAAGCATAGGTCGACCTCTTCTTCCTCGGCTCCAATGGCTTCAGAGCCTCGGGTGGAAGGGTCTGCCTCGATACCTCTTTCCTCGGCTCCATTGGTGTCGGAGCTGCAGGTTGGGGGATCAAGAGGCGAATCATCTGCTTCGGCTCCGTTGGTCTCGGAGCCGTTGGAGGTGTGCAGCTCAGACTCTCCCCCCTCGGCCCCGAAGTCCCCTTCGGCGCCAATACTTATACATATGGTTCCGGATCCGGTGCCGATAGTGTTGGAGCCATTTCGGAGCCGGTCCCCTGGTCTTTCGGAGCCGAGAGAGAAGTCGTCTCGGCCCCCATCTATTTCCTCTAAATCCTCCAGGTTGTCTGACTCAGATTTGGACAGAGTTATCCAGAGGCTTTTCCAGTCCCCGGTTTTTGCAAAAATGGTCTCGGCTCCAGCCCACTCGGCTCCGGAGCCGATCCCCACTTCGACACATCCGATTCCTCCTCCAACCTTCTCAGAGCCGTTGGAGTCGGTGATGTTAGAGCAGAGGAGAGTCATCCAGTCGGAACCGAGACTCCCTCGGAGCCTCTTGGTTCCGACCATCATTCCTACCCTGTCCTCGGCGTCAGGGTTCGGTACCGGGACTTCCTTGGTCGGGGCCGAGGGGAACACTTTGGAACTGGTAGCTTCGGTGCCTAGTCTTCCCCTCGGAGCGTCGGCCGCAGGGATTCCCAGTACCATCGTGTCTCTCAGCCGGTATCCTCCATAGACTCTGGAGGTCCTGCTTTTGAGGCCATGAGGAGTGCGCTGGCCATGTCCTTGCTGGCTCAGCAAGTCTCTACCTCACCGTCCCTAGACTTGGGAACTGGTGCTTCTGGTGTGCTTCATTCCCACGACAGTGGGGCCCCAGGGCCTGAGGATACCCCTTGGGGGTTCCCTTCTCCGGGAGGTCCTTCTGAATCCGCTTCGGATGAACCTCCAAGGAAGAAATTGTGCAAGAGGAAGCACATTGACTCCCAGGATGAGTCTATCACTTCAGATACTGACCTCGATGATGTGGAGGGGTCCCCAAAATCGTCCTCGGATGACATCTCATTCTCAGATATCCTCGAGATCCTGAGACAGAGAGGCGATTGGCAGTCCAAAACCCCTTCCGCAGAGGAGTCAGTCTTCCTCAAGGCTTTTGGGGCCCAGCTCTCCGCCTCCTGGGTGTCTCCACCCTTCAATGAATTGCTAGATTTAGTTTCTCGAAGGGTGTGGGAACACCCTGATTCTGTGGAACCGGTGCCCGCCAGGCCTAACAAGTTCCTCTCAGCCCCTCCTCAAAAGGAATGTTTGACCAAAGGAGTTGCAGTAGATGCGATGGTGGTGGCATCTGCCACTCAGCAGGACGTGGCAGAGGCTTCAATGTCTATTCACCCTCCTAATAAGGATTCCAGGAGCATGGATAGGCACGGGAAGCGTACCCTTTCTTCAGCGGCCTTTACCCTGCGGTCGCTGAATTACCTTTGTCATTTCACCAGGCTCCAAAGGGACCTCCTCAAAGAGTTAGGAGAGTCTCTTACGGGTAACCTTCCTGAGGCATTAGCCCAAACTGTTGGCGCCCAGATGACTACCCTATCTTCGATAGTTAACTCGTCCATGAGGCTCATCTCATATGTGGCCGAAGGGGCGAGTAGAGCAGCGGGAATAGGCGTGGCTCTTAGAAGACACGCCTGGTTGCGCTTGTGTCCCTTTGCGGAGGCCTTTAAGTCTTCCTTCACCGACGCCCCTTTTGATGAGTCCTCCCTGTTTGGACCCAAGGTGAAGGACACACTGACTCGGTGCGAGCAGGAGGGCAAGACCTTGACTTCCGTGGGGGCCCGTTTTTCCGCTCCTTCTAGACCTTACCACAAGGCCCAGAGAGGAGGGAAAATGTGGTTCAGGAAATCTCAAAGGTCTTTTCCTACTCCACCAAGTGATCCCCCCCCTCTAGAGGCAGGGGGGGGTTCAGGAAGACATCGCCCCAGAGGCGGCAGAGGCCCCCGTAACTCTGGAGACCGCGATTCCTTTCGTGGTTCATCCTACGCTCCCCGTCCCTGAGACGTGGCCTGACTGCGCATCTCCAGAGCCAGTCGGGGGTCGTTTTGCGGAACACCCACAGGCTTGGGAATCTATCACCAAGGATCAGTGGGTGCTCCGAACCATAACCGGAGGCTATCTCATCCCTTTCACCAAGATCCCCCCTCTTCCTATCAGGAAAATCCCGGATGTGCCACCCAGTCAGCGGGATCAAGCAGCGGTCGAGGTTTCAAAGCTGCTAAGAAAAGGAGTCATCCAGCCTGTCGCCGCGACCAGATCGGATCAGGAACTTACTCAAGACTATTTTTGGTGCCAAAAAAGACAGGGGACTTAAGGCCCATTTTGGACCTCAGCTCATTGAATCGCTTTGTAAAAAAATCCAAATTCAATGGTCACCCTTCAGTCCATTCTCCCGTTATTGGAGAAGGATGTCTGGATGTGCTCCATAGATCTCAAGGACGCTTACTATCACATTCTGATAAGTCAAGAGTCCAGGAGTCATTTACGCTTCCGCCTGGGAACCAGTCATTTCCAATTCCGAGCACTGCCCTTTGGTCTCACCACAGCCCCCAGGGTGTTCACCAAGTGTCTGGCAGTGGTGACAGCTCACTTGAGAAGTCTAGGATTCCAAGTCTTTCCCTATCTAGATGACTGGCTCCTTACTGCCACCTCCAAGCACCTATTAGTTCGGGCGCTTATGACCACAGTCAGTTTGGGTCATTCACTAGGAATCATGTTCAATTGGGGAAAATCTGTGCTGCAGCCGTCTCAGCGTATTACATTTATAGGCGCAGAGTTAGACACAAGAAGAATGTGGGCATTCTTGCCTGTAGAAAGGATTCAGGTCCTGCAGTCTCAGGTTCAAACCCTGTTACCCAGATCACGAGTTCAGGCCAGACTGATTCTGCAGTTATTGGGCACGATGGCCTCGACTATTCTACTAGTCCCCTTAGCCAGGCTGCACATGCGGGTGCTGCAATGGCTACTGTTGGTTCAATGGTCCTTTCAGGAACTTCCCCTGAACCATTTGGTCCAGATTACCAAAATTTGCCGTTGGGACCTACGTTGGTGGCTGCTTCGGTCCAACCTGGACCAGGGGCGACCCTTTGCCCTTCAGCCTTCCGTCGCCACGGTGACCACGGACGCCTCCCAGACAGGGTGGGGGGGTCATTATCTGGACAGGTCTGTCCAAGGCACGTGGCAGGCTCACGAAACGCACTTACATATCAATATCCTGGAAATGAGAGCGGTGCTACTGGTGTTGCAAGCACTTCATCATGCTCTTCCACGGGGTACTATTGCGATTCTATCTGACAACATGTCGGTAGTCTGGTACATAAACAAGCAAGGCGGAACCAGGTCCTACCCTCTTTGCCGAGAGGCCATGAGAGTGTGGCATTGGGCGATTTCTACCCAGCGTTTTCTAGTGGCAACGCACATTCCGGGGAAATCCAATGTGATTGCAGACAGGCTGAGCAGAACTCTCCTGTTACCCCACGAGTGGTCCCTCAACGACAGGGTGGTTGCAAACATCTTCGCCAAGTGGGGCCTCCCTTGTTGCGACTTGTTCGCCAGTCCTCACAATGCGAAATGCAGGGACTTCTTCACTCTGACTCCCTCTCAGGGGCAGATTCCCAGGGACGGTCTAGCTCACAGTTGGCCCCCCGGTCTACTTTACGCCTTCCCTCCGGTTCCCCTTCTCCCGAAGGTGATACAGAAGGCGATTTATCTAGGGAGCGACATGATTTTGATCGCTCCACACTGGCCTCGTCAGGTTTGGTTCCCCTTCCTTCTGAGGTATGCGGTGGAGGGCCCATGGTTTCTGGACCTAGTGCCCGACCTGTTGACTCATCAGTTGGGACAGTCTCACCCATCCCTCAGATCCTTGAGGTTGGCCGCTTGGTTACTCCACTTCCAACCTTAGTCAGAGATAACTCTTTCTCCAGACGTCATCCACATTTTGTCCTCTTCTCACAAACCTTCCACTATTAAACTGTATTCCAGCAAGTGGAAGAGGTTTGCTCTTTGGGCCCAGCAACGAGGTATAAATCCCCTTACCGCCCCAGTACCTCAGGTTTTAGAATTCCTGGCTTCTTTGTTTTATTTGGGCTCTTCAGTTTCCACAATTAAAGTCCAACTGGCGGCCATCTCTAATTTTCATGTCTCCTTTGAGCCTTCCTTAATGGCAAACAGGCTTTGCAAATCTTTCCTTAAAGGAGCATGGCTTCTTCGGCCCCCAATAGCCCATCCTGTGCCCCCGTGGGATCTGAATATGGTTCTAGCTTCTTTAACTGCCCGTCCCTTTGAACCAGCAGCTACTTGTGATTTAAAATTTCTATCTTGGAAAACCGCTTTTTTGGTGGCAATAACCTCTGCCAAGCGGGTCTCAGAGCTTCAGGCTCTCTGTTCTAATCCTCCTTATTTGACTTTTCACAAAGACAGAGTGTCTCTCAAGTTAAATCCCTCTTTCTTGCCCAAGGTAGCATCCCCCTTATGCATTCAACAATCCTTGGAGCTCCTGGTGTTTTTTCCCAAATTCTCCAATAGCGCAGAATATATTTTCCATCAGTTGGATGTTCACAGACAACTGCATTTTTATTTAAGTAGGACCAATCAGACACGAAAGTCAGATCAGCTGTTTGTGTCCTTTGCGGAAAATAGTTTGGGTCAACCGGTGGCTAAAACCACCATAGCCAAATGGATTAAAGATTGCATCTCCTTCATCTATTCACAGTCCGGCAAGGAGCTACCATTCCCAGTCAAGGCTCATTCTACCAGGGCAATGGCTACTTCTGTGGCATTTCACTCCAAATTATCGATAGATGATATCTGTGCGGCTGCTACCTGGACTTCTCCGCACACCTTTATTTCTCATTACAAGATAGATGTGGCTTCTCGAGGTAGAGCTTCCTTTGGTTCCACAGTTCTCAGGAGTGTTTTCCATTGAGCCACCCGGGATTTAGGTGCTAGGGATGCTGTCCCATCAGTTATGAATGTAGGCGAGATAGGATCCCATTACATCTTTTAGTTATGTACTTACCATAACTTCGGATGTATGGGATCCATCTCGCCACATTCATCTGTCCACCCTCCTTCCCCCTTCCCATTGGACTTAGAGGAAATGTTGCTACTTACTGAGTTTTTCTCTTGAAGGACTTTAGTTTGTTACAGTTGTTGGTATGTTTCTGTGCCTGGATGTAGGTATATAAAAGCGAACAAACAAGATCTGGGGAAGCAGGCGTGGTGCATTCTGGGATAAGGGGTAGCCCAGCCAATTAGAGACTTCGTTCTACTATATAGTGGCCGAGTCGGAGCCGAGGGATCGGCTCCGAACCCATCAGTTATGAATGTAGGCGAGATGGATCCCATACATCCAAAGTTATGGTAAGTACATAACTAAAAGTTTCCTATAGGTGGTTGAAGTAAAACCACTATAGGATAATCCAATCATGGTATGTAAATAGTTAATTTTCTATCTGATAAAATTGGACATGAACCTACAGAAAGTAGTTGATTTATTTAAATATTCAGTAAAGTTAATAATTTCATCCTCAGGCTCATCCCATAAAACAAATACAGGCAGTCCCTGGGTTAAGACCGAAATGCATTTTTTAGTCTGTCCTTAGTCAAATTTGTATGTAACTCGAAACAAGTAGATATGGTTCTTATTAAATGTCACTTAGTCAAATGTTTGCCTCACTCTAGTATTTATTTTACTTTTCTTTGCGTATAAAATACTTTAGAAACACTTCCAAATAAAAAAAAAAATCTTAACCATAATACTGTATACTGTAGTACTAATGCTAATAATACTGTAAGTGCAGTGTAATAATAGTACAGTAACTACTATGCTCATATACTACAGTACAGTAGAATGTTCCATACAAAAAAAATATGTTAAACTTCCCTCTTTTTAAGCTTCACTTCACATTTCTGTACTACAGGCATCACACACGAATGTTTTCCACGCTTTCCTGAGCTTTCAGACTTCTGCCAGTCCTCCTACTGTCACCTAGACCCTAGTAAACCGCAATATCATTTACCCATTCTACGGTACAGTACAATAACTGCTTCAATACTGTACTGTGCAAGACAGCGGTCTTGACCAATCAGATCACCAACACAGTGATCTCTTATCTAAATCAGATCTCTTGTTCTCCGTGAAGTGGAAGTAACTGCTCTAACAAGACGTGTGAGCAGCTTCACAAACGGGGAAGAGTAAAGTACAACATAATACTACATTTTCAAGGTAAGATGTGGGCAACTTTAAGGATTTTTATTTATTTTTCACGTTATTTCTGACATTGTGGCAGCCTGTTCTTGTCTATGGGTTGTCCTTATGTCAAATGTCTGTAACCCGGGGACTGTCTGTATATCATCCAAATATCTTAAATACAATCTACAATAGCAAAGAATTAAGACTTAAACACAATACATCCTGCCCAAGCAAGTAGCACTAAATTTACATATATGGGGGGGAACAAGCTGCCCCATTGCAATTCCCTTAATTTGCTTGAAAATGTCTCCCTCAAAATAAAAGAAGCTGTTGTAAAGTACCAAGTGCATAAATTCCATAGTTAACTGGATCATCTCTCCTGAAATGGAAGTAAAATCCACCAAACTTTCGTTAAATTAATCCAGGCCATCTTTCATGGGTATTGATGTAAAAAGATCAACCACTATTGTAAGGAACTCCAGATCCTTAGATCAAGCATGAGTCTCCCAAGAAGTCCCAAGAATTCTTTAATAAATGGGACTTATTACTAAGGGTGGGCTTTAATATCCTGTCTATAAACATAGCTAAAGGGTTTGTTTTTGAGCCCAGTGCTGCCACGATGGAGCTAAAAGGAGGTATCAATATATCCTTATGGATCTTTGGGATCCCAAAATGGTCAAAATAAGGGGCTTGGTATTCCAAAGAAAATCATATAGGCTTTCAGAAATCTTATTTTCAAGGAGGAATTCTTCAAGAACTAAATCAATCAAAATATTAAGCATGGTACTTGAATAATTAATCGTATCAAAAATAACCATGCCTCCTCCTTTGTTAGGCTTTATAAAATGAATTGATTTATCATTAATACTGAAATTGTGCTTTCTAACATGCTGTTATCCCTGGCCAGTTTGTATAAATCTTTAATGCAAGCCTTTTCAAAAGCTTACCAACAAGGAGCAAATCAAGTGCAAAGAAAATAATTTAAATAAATTGAGGCAAATTGCTGGAATCAGTAGGCCTTGTGTCATTAACTGCTGATTTGTGAGGCTGAACACGGGTAGTTATACCATTAGGCCTTCCTCACCTATGATAAAGTTTCAGCATTCATGTGTGGATCAGGATGGTCAGGGGGCTGTGTGTTCCATAGAGACATAAAGCCCTGAGTATTCTTCAAGTGACCTGCATTCTGGTAGCACCTCTCAGGGACTGGAAAAGTCAGGCAGCGAGGGTGGGAGAGTGAGTCTGACTTGTCCATCCTGAGAGGAGGGAGAGGGCTAGTTCTACTGCATTGCTGCCTCCTACTGATGTGGAAGTGGAAGTCCAAGACACAACCAATGGAAATAACATACCTCTCAAATGTCCAGAATTTTGCCTCATATTTTTGGTGTGTTCCTCATAAAATGTGTGGTTTCCTGGCAAATTGCTGAGGTTTGACATCATTAAATAATGACAGACTTTTTAGTTTCAGACTTTATATCCTTTAGAAAATGCATACTAACACAAAACCTGTTTTTCTATCAACTTAAAATGAATACAAGACATCTTCATACCAGAATGAATTATGAAAACAAAAGTAAGCATCATTCCAATTAGTTGACAGCAGTGTAAGTGTGAACATATTTTTTGTATGTCTGTGTATGTTCACTAAATAATCCATCCACACTGAACTGTATCTGACAGCTACAGTGACCCTGAACAGCTGTTTCCAGAATTTATAAGGCAAGTAGGGAAGTAGATTTTTATGCCCTTCTTACATCACACACACACACACACACACACACACACACACACACACACACTACAGACACACATGGATGCACACTACAAACACACACATGCACAAATACACATACACATAACAAACACACCTGCACACACATGCAAGAGCACACATACTGAAAACACACATACACACACACACACTACAAATGCATGTAGACACACTACAGATACACAGACACACACACACACACACACGACATGTGCACACACACACACACACACACACACACTCATATGCAACCGCACACACACTGCAAACACACAGGGAGACACACATGCACACACAACAAACGCATGTACACACACACACACACACACACACACACACACACACACACACACACACACACACACACACACACGCTACAAACACATGCACACACAGTACACAAACGCACATGCATGTGTACATGTGCATACACACACACAGCCACACACACATGCGTGCGCACACACACACACATACAAACACGTGCAAGCACACACGCACACACACATACATGTACACAGTACAAACACATGTGCGCACACGCACACACACTACAAACACACATGCACATACTCATGTGCGCACACACACACAC
This sequence comes from Protopterus annectens, assembly GCF_019279795.1. NCBI lineage: Eukaryota > Metazoa > Chordata > Ceratodontiformes > Protopteridae > Protopterus > Protopterus annectens. The sequence goes on from NC_056737.1 coordinate 1,094,941,949, forward strand.
ACACACACACACACACACACACTCATATGCAAGCGCAAACACACAGGCACACACGCACACACTGCAAATGCATGTACACACACTACAGACACACAGACGCGCACACACACACACACACACACACACACACACACATATACACATGCATGAGCGCATGTGCGCGCACATGCACACACTACAAACACGCACGGATGCACACTACAAACACACACATGCACAAATACAATTACACATTACAAACACACCTGTACACACATGTAAGAGCGCTCACACTGAAAACACACCGACACACACATACACATGCACACACTACAAATGCATGTACACACACTACAGATACACAGACACACACACACACGACATGTGCACACACACATATGCAACATATGCAACCGCACACACACTGCAAACACACGGAGAGACACACATGCACACACAACAAACGCATGTACACACACACACACACACACACACACACACACACACACAAACACACACTACAAACACATGCAAACACACATGCACCCCCTCACACACACACACACACACACACATACATGCTACAAACACATGCACACACAGTACACAAACACACATGCAAGTGTACATGTGCATACACACACACAGCCACACACACGTGTGCGCGCACACACACATACACACACGCACATACATGCACACACTACAAACATGTGCGCACACACTACAAACACACATGCACACACTCATGTGCGCACGCACACACACACACACACACACTCACACATATATGCAAGTGCAAACACACAGGCACACACATACGCACACACTGCAAATGTATGTACACACACTACAGACACACAGACACACACACACGCATACTACAAACACATGCACACACACACACACACACACACACACACACACACACACACACACACACACACACACACACACACACACACACACACACACCACACCAGTACCAGTGCTAGTCACTCACACTCACAGCCATTCATGTACACACCATACCAATGCCATTCACACACTTGCGCACGCACACACACACACACACACACACACACACACACACACACACACACACACACACACACACACACACACACACACACACACACACACACACTACCATAGCACCTCTATCCTTATTCTGCTACCACCAATGCAGACACACACACACACACACACACACACACACACACACACACACACACACACACACACACACACTCAGATATGCAGTCAAATATGCAGTCCCTTATGTACCTGCATGCATACACCTCCTAATTCTACCATACCACTAAATTCACTGGTACTTACCTCTAGTGCGGTAGTTGAAGATTGCTTTAGAAGGTGCTGCCTTGCTAATATACATGGATGAACAATTTTATGAATTGTTTGGCATGTAACTGTCCTCCTGGAGGTGGTGCCAATGGAGAGAAAAGACATGGCTAATTAGCATGTTACCTGGTGGTAACTTTTTTGAATTCAAAGACAGTGTGTTTTTGCATAAAGCCATGCAGCACCATGTTGGGCTTTCTGCGAGGCTGTGGTGCATGCCAAGCTTCCTCATTAGCATGTAATACAAGTGTGGAGAAAGTCCAACATGGTGCTGCATGTCTTCACGTAGAAGCACCACATTAGCACTGCCATTGAATTCAAAAAGTTTACCACCAGGTAACCTTTATGATTCTGGGCCATAGTCCTTGATGTTTCAACATAAATAAACAGGCATTTTGTTTAAACACATCTTTTTAATGAAAGCCACTGGCATAGTTCATAAAAAAATAAACACAGGCTCTCATATAGCCAAGAAAACAGAAATCCATACTTTGTTTCACAAAAATCAAACTCAGAGTCAATTTTGGGTTTGATTATAATTTCTCAAACTTCTTATAGCAAAAGTCACACTTCCTTTGTGTAAGGATGGCATTCAGTCCCTGAGGAGACGGTTTACTGGTACCTCCTGAATGCTGTCGCTCTCTCTTTTCTTAATTTTTTTCTATTGTTTGCACTTCAAGCCCTCCGTGGGAACTCCTTCCAGAAATCACCAACTCTCTGTTCTTCTTCTTCTTCTTTAGAGTGCATGTCCCTTACAGACACAGCCAGTGGTGTCCTTTCACACCACAAGGCCCTAGGCCTTTTGCACAACATACTTTGTGTGCTTCATCTCAAGTTTGCATCCAGGCTGTCTTCCATAGCATCTCAATGAAGACAATTTCCTGCTTCCCCTTAAAAAGAAACCTGTGGGAGTGTATTGCTGTAGAATTTTTTTCTTAGAGGTAGTTAAGTACATCTACCCTGCATGTCCTCCCTGTGGTCGCATGGGTTTCCTCCGAGTGCTCCTGTTTCCTCCCACATCCCAAAGACATGCTATAGGTGGATTGGACACTCTAAATTGGATCTAGGTGCATGTGTGTGCCGTCTGTGGAAGGTTTGGTGCTGGGCTGGCAAATCGACACTGTAAAACTCCACTGCCAATCATGAGCGGACAGGTGATCCGCTGTGGTGACCCCTAACCGGGAAAAGCCAAAAGAAGAAGAAGAAGAAGTTATGTACATCTACCCTGATATTTTCACATGGGTCAGTAGGGGGCGCTCTTACTAAGTAAAAATCCACCTCCCTTGGTATTGTGTGCGTATATATGTATGTATAAATTTGTACCCTCAGCCCGTGAACACGATATAGTATAATTATGTAATTAACTAAGTTACTTAATTTGCTATAGGCGTAGTAATATGTGAATGGCATGCCTCTTTTGCAACAGGATTAAAAACATAAGTTCTTTTGTTGAGCTACAGTTTGCAACAGTTTTAAAGCATGGAAGCAAGCATAAACTTATTTTAATGTATGCTGTATAATATCTTAAATATATGCTCTTTACATTTATTATCAGAACATAATGCTTAATGTTAACAGGTAACCAATGATGGATTTGCCTTGATTAAAGCTGGAGATTTAGGTGTCGTGTTTTATGTTGTCTGTAAAAATATGGCTATATGTTTCAGAAATTGTTTTATAGGAGAAAAGATACTCTGCATATACATTCTGACGATCCTAATAAATCTGGTATGAACTAAACTTGCCAAAAGTATTTAGATCACATAGAAATGCTTTTTGCTATTGTAGGTATCCTGAAGACGCGTATCCGTCTTGTTGCTTATAAGAAGGCAGGACTCAATGCAGCACTGATGTTCCTGTGTCATGATGGCGACACTCATAAACCCAGGTAAAAGGAATGCTGAGAATGTGTTTGTAACAGTCACGTTTTGTGAAGGGATCAAAGAGGACTGTTTCACAGTATAGCATGTGTAGTTGCATGAAGGGAAGGGGGTGACAATGACAGAAATACGATATAAATACATAACCTCTGCTCCTTCAAAAGTGAGAATTTAAAGGAAGTGCACATTCGGTATAAGTGGCATAATTCAGCAGGATTTAGAAACCCTGTTTCACTGTGCAGATAATGGATTAATCACTTCCTCATGTGCCCTTCTTATGACTAACATTTAATAATTCAGTTTATGTAAAACATGATGCAGATTTTCCCCAAAACTCTCATCTCTCTTTTATACTACTTCATGCCAAAGTCCATATTTCACCACGTTAAGTAGCGGAGCCCCAGCGACAGACACTCATGTTCATATTCTGTAAGTGTTATATACCACGTTAAGTAGCGGAGCCCCAGCGACAGAAACTCATGTTCATATTCTGTAAGTGTTATATACCACGTTAAGTAGCGGAGCCCCAGCGACAGAAACTCATGTTCATATTCTGTAAGTGTTATATACCACGTTAAGTAGCAGAGCCCCTGCAACAGACACTCATGTTCATATTCTGTAAGTGTTATATACCACGTTAAGTAGCGGAGTCCCAGAGACAGACACTCATGTTCATATTCTGTAAGTGTTATATACCACGTTAAGTAGCGGTGCCCCAGTGACAGACACTCATGTTCATATTCTGTAAGTGTTATATACCACGTTAAGTAGCAGTGCCCCAGCGACAGACACTCATGTTCATATTCTGTAAGTGTTATATACCACGTTAAGTAGCGGAGCCCCAGCGACAGACACTCATGTTCATATTCTGTAAGTGTTATATACCACGTTAAGTAGCGGAGCCCCAGCGACAGACACTCATATTCATATTCTGTAAGTGTTATATACCACGTTAAGTAGCGGAGCCCCAGAGACAGACATTCGTGTTCATATTCTGTAAGTGCTATATTAACATTCCATGTACTTTGTAGGTCCTCACAGTGAAATGGGCACAGCTGACAAAATCTCTCACCTCTTTATGTATCTCCAGTCACTGATTTCTATCTTTGCTTCTTTCAATGACTGTGTATCAGTAAAAGCCTGAATGTGTGTAGCACCACATAAGTCCCATAGTTGTGTCTTTCTGTAGCTTGCCAGTTTTCACATTACTGCTTTTAACTGATAAACAGCATCCTTCATTATGGCTTATACCTTTTCCTACTGTAACATGTATGCTACTGTACATGTTCAGGCTTTTTGTGATACAGCTACTACAGAAAATGTAAAGAAAGCTTTTACATAGCAAATAAATTCACCAGACAGCTTCTGAAAGTGGTATGTAGTATACAGCTCTAACATGGTTACCCACGGAGACATTCGTTAGGTTGCAATTATACCACCAAGACCACTTATGCTTGTAGGTACTCTGTTTCCTGCATATAAAACTGTTAGTTCATGATTTACATTAGATGTGTGTGTTTTTTTTTCTTTATGTTGGCATCTGGTATGATTCTTTGCTAGATATGAATAATATTTTATTTTGTTGGCGTTATTATCTAAATCATATGCAGGACAATTGAGGAGCCTAGCCCAAATTCCAAGTAACCACCAAGCACTGTCTTGTTAAGTGATTTGATCAAAATTACAAAGTAGGCAAGTGAGGCCTAGCAGTAAGCATTTTCTGTTAGGTAGCCAAGCAATTTACAAACCACCTTTCTGCATCTTGAATGCAGTCGTCGTTTGGATGAGACAAAAAAATTAAGGCCATATCTGTCTGAGTTGGTGGCAGTTAGATGTAAACGACCCACGTTACTTACTGAAAAGAGTAGGAGAAGTTCCATAGTACCCTGGCCAATTTACCCTAGGCAGTATGAATACCACCTTGGGTCTCCCTGAAAGAGTCCATTAATCTAGTGGGACTAATCCAGTCAAAAAATATAAATAAAAAATAATACTGCTTATAAGAAACTGCTACAAGTATTACTCCAAATACTGTTGTAGTTACTAACTCAAAAACTACTAATATAGCTATGCTACTTTGCAAGGAATACCCAATAATCATGTTTTAACCACTTTGTAAACCTGAAGGTTTTTCAGTGTTGGAAGGTGCTGATCAGTCTGTGCTTTCTGTAGATGCATCTAATTCAGGCTCTGTCTTTATGTGTACTTCGATTTGATATGAAACGTTTGCTAGAGAGTACGTTACAAAATACAGAAACTTGCTTTACAATAGCAGGGACCTGTGACTGTATCTATACTGGACCAGTGCCAGTTTGTGGATAGAATATCGAAAAGTTAACCTTTTCAGCAGCTTTCAAAGGTTCAAGGTGGTAAAAAAAAAAAAATCAAAGGTCTTTTTCCCCAAGTCTTTTAATGAAGATAAAATTTGTTATATGATGCAGATTCATTCTCCACTGTCTTCAGGATTCAGATAAGAGGAGTGATTCCTTTCAGTCTTCAGTAACTTCACTAGAGGATAATTTACCTGCAATTGATGGGGGGATGTTTTAGTTGGCCAGTAGGAAGTTTCCCACCACCTGAAAAGACATATAGTGAGATACCGAGTCTCCCATATTCAAAGTGGAGAGCATCTGCACTTTACTAAAGTTTAAGGATGTTTTGGAAGCAAACTGTCCATGTACTGACAAACAGACCATTGCCTCTAAGAAAACTGAGAGGGTGTGTAAGTCATGATTTGAGAGACACAATTTATTCACTTCAAGGAATTTCACACTATTATTTAGTTTTTACATTTAGCCAGAGTGAAAAAGCTGCCCATTTTACATCGTTACACCTTTGTTAGGGTATTCAGGGTACTGGATAAGTATGCAAAAAAGTGTGCACATCTGGGTCTGCTACAAGTGCTCAGGACACATGTGTTTGCTGTCACATACTTTAAATAGCAAGTGTCCTAACTCCTGCCATATCCTACTGAATTGCCTAACTGTCACACCCACCCTTAGTGAAATGCATGGCCTCCCAGTGCCATGACTCTGACTCTAAAATTACCATCTGGTCCCTAATCCTAACCTGAATAATTATTCCCTAACACTAAAATTTCCCACCCACTGCCTAAACCTATAACTTCCATTCCACTCCCCAAACCTAAAGTCTCAGGTTGCTCCTTAACCTTAAAATTTCCCTTCTCAAACTTAAATTCCCTGATCACTCCCTAAACCTAAAACTCTACTCCCCCTTCCCAAATCTAAATTTCCTAAAAGCTTTTTAAAACTGAAACTGGACTCTTGCTCCCTAACAATAAATTCTTGTCTGGATCCCTGACCCTAAACTCACCACCTGCTTCCCAACCCTAAACTCATCTCCTACTCCCATTCCCCGATACTTACTTCCTATTCACTGAAGCTAAATTGCCCTCCTGATCATTGCATAAAAACCTAATTTAAACACCCCTTCTCCCCATCCCATTTCCTCCTCATGGCGATTGCACTTTATTGACCCAAATACGAATAATGTGATGGCTGTACTCTCCACACAGCGGCAGCACCTTGCCTTAGCAAATATTAGCACATATATAGCTACTGCACTTTATTGACCTGAACACAAATAATGTGGTGGCTGTACTCTCCACACAGTGGCAGCGCCTTGCCTTAGCAAATATTAGCACATATTTGAGTTTGGGTGTGAGCTGTAGACTGTATCAGCTGCTACACAATTCAGTTCCCTGCTGTGACATGGTGGTCACTGAGCAGCCAGGACTTGATCTGTTGAAGTAGATGTCTATCATCTGTTACCTTCATATGTTCATAGGTGTGTAGTAGGCTAATGACCACTGGGGCATTTTTAATCCTAGCCATGCATCCCAAAATGTCTGACAAGTTCTGGTATGCTTGGCAAGTGCAAGCAGGCACTTGGGAGGTGAACCATTTACAGCTTGTCTGTGTCCATTAGAGACAGGTGCCAAACCAGGGATGAATTTCCTATTCTCATCCAATTGTCCAGGTTGCACTTGAATTGAGTTAGGGCAGAACTCTCCTTTGCATGGAAAGGGAGCCTGTTAGAACATTATATTACGTACTTCATCACATGGTTCTATACCAGAGAGACATTTTAGAGCAGATTCAGAGAAACTGGCAGTCTGTTCGTAATAGCAATGTTACAAACAGAACTGAGAAGTGGGTTACTACAGGAGACAAAACTGGAGTTTGCCTGTTGAAATGTGCATGTATTATTATAGATTCTCCATCAGGAACTGCCATGTCAGGGGTAGCGCTGTAATACCAGCATGGCTCAGAACTGTCTTAAAGTTAGGATGTCAAAGGCTGGTTACTTAGTGATCGAGTTACGCAACAGCTGTCTAGACTACCAGACTAGGATATTATTGTAAAAAAATGGTTCTGCCTCTTAACTTCTCAGTACTGGAAGAGTTATAGTGTTATTAAGAAACTGTTTTATAGAAAAGGAACTCATACTTACCAGGTTTATCAGCAAAAGTAATGCAAAAGTGTTTCTCTGATCTACAAAAGGAAACTAACTACAGCTCGAGTTCAACAGGAAAAAAGAAGGTGCAACCGGAAACTAACTACGGCTCGAATTCAACACGAAAAAAGAAGGTGCAACCAGAAACTAACTACGGCTCGAGTTCAACAGGAAAAAAGAAGGTGCAACCAGAAACTAACTACGGCTCGAGTTCAACAGGAAAAAAGAAGGTGCAACCAGAAACTAACTACAGCTCGAGTTCAACAGGAAAAAAGAAAGTGCAACCAGAAACTAACTACAGCTCGAGTTCAACAGGATAAAAGAAGGTGCAACCAGAAACTAACTACGGCTCGGGTTCAACAGGAAAAAAGAAGGTGCAACCAGAAACTAACTACGGCTCAAGTTCAACGGAAAAAAGAAGGTGCAACCAGAAACTAACTACTGCTCGAGTTCAACAGGAAAAAAGAAGGTGCAACCAGAAACTAACTACAGCTCGAGTTCAACAGGAAAAAAGAAGGTGCAAACAGAAACTAACTACGGCTCGAGTTCAACAGGAAAAAAGAAGGTGCAACCAGAAACTAACTACGGCTCGAGTTCAACAGGAAAAAAGAAGGTGCAACCAGAAACTAACTACGGCTCGAGTTCAACAGGAAAAAAGAAGGTGCAACCAGAAACTAACTACAGCTCGAATTCAACAGGAAAAAAGAAGGTGCAACCAGAAACTAACTACGGCTCGAGTTCAACAGGAAAAAAGAAGGTACAACCAGAAGCTAACTACAGCTCGAGTTCAACAGGAAAAAAGAAGGTGCAACTAGAAACTAACTACAGCTTGAGTTCAACAGGAAAAAAGAAGGTGCAACCAGAAACTAACTACAGCTCGAGTTCAACAGGAAAAAAGAAGGTGCAACCAGAAACTAACTACGGCTCGAGTTCAACAGGAAAAAAGAAGGTGCAACCAGAAACTAACTACAGCTTGAGTTCAACAGGAAAGAAGAAGGTGCAACCAGAAACTAACTACGGCTCGAGTTCAACAGGAAAAAAGAAGGTACAACCAGAAGCTAACTACAGCTCGAGTTCAACAGGAAAAAAGAAGGTGCAACCAGAAACTAACTACAACTCGAGTTCAACAGGAAAAAAGAAGGTGCAACCAGAAACTATCTACGGCTCGAGTTCAACAGGAAAAAAGAAGGTGCAACCAGAAACTAACTACGGCTCGAGTTCAACAGGAAAAAAGAAGATGCAACCAGAAACTAACTACGGCTCGAGTTCAACAGGAAAAAAGAAGGTGCAATCAGAAACTAACTACGGCTCGAGTTCAACAGGAGAAAAGAAGGTGCAACCAGAAACTAACTACGGCTCGAGTTCAACAGGAAAAAAGAAGGTGCAACCAGAAACTAACTACAGCTCAAATTCAACAGGAAAAAAGAAGGTGCAACGAGAAACTAATTACGGCTCGAGTTCAACAGGAAAAAAGAAGGTACAACCAGAAGCTAACTACAGCTCGAGTTCAACAGGAAAAAAGAAGGTGCAACCAGAAACTAACTACAGCTTGAATTCAACAGGAAAAAAGAAGGTGCAACCAGAAACTAACTACAGCTTGAGTTCAACAGGAAAAAAGAAGGTGCAACCAGAAACTAAGTACAGCTCAGGTTCAACAGGAAAAAAGAAGGTGCAACCAGAAACTAACTACGGCTTGAGTTCAACAGGAAAAAAAGAAGGTGCAACCAGAAACTAACTACGGCTCAAGTTCAACAGGAAAAAAGAAGGTGCAACCAGAAACTAACTACAGCTCGAGTTCAACAGGAAAAAAGAAAGTGCAACCAGAAACTAACTACAACTCGAGTTCAACAGGAAAAAAGAAGGTGCAACCAGAAACTAAGTACAGCTCGAGTTCAACAGGAAAAAAAAGGTGCAACCAGAAACTAACTACGGTTCGAGTTCAACAGGAAAAAAGAAGGTGCAACCAGAAACTAACTACGGCTCAAGTTCAACAGGAAAAAAGAAGGTGCAACCAGAAACTAAGTACAGCTCGAGTTCAACAGGAAAAAAGAAGGTGCAACCAGAAACTAACTACGGCTCGAGTTCAACATGAAAAAAGAAGGTGCAACCAGAAACTAACTACGGCTTGAGTTCAACAGGAAAAAAAGAAGGTGCAACCAGAAACTAACTACGGCTCAAGTTCAACAGGAAAAAAGAAGGTGCAACCAGAAACTAACTACAGCTCGAGTTCAACAGGAAAAAAGAAAGTGCAACCAGAAACTAACTACAACTCGAGTTCAACAGGAAAAAAGAAGGTGCAACCAGAAACTAAGTACAGCTCGAGTTCAACAGGAAAAAAGAAGGTGCAACCAGAAACTAACTACGGCTTGAGTTCAACAGGAAAAAAAGAAGGTGCAACCAGAAACTAACTACGGCTCAAGTTCAACAGGAAAAAAGAAGGTGCAACCAGAAAATAACTACAGCTCGAGTTCAACAGGAAAAAAGAAAGTGCAACCAGAAACTAACTACAACTCGAGTTCAACAGGAAAAAAGAAGGTGCAACCAGAAACTAAGTACAGCTCGAGTTCAACAGGAAAAAAGAAGGTGCTACCAGAAACTAACTACGGCTCGAGTTCAACAGGAAAAAAGAAGGTGCAACCAGAAACTAACTACAGCTTGAGTTCAACAGGAAAAAAGAAGGTGCAACCAGAAACTAAGTACAGCTCGAGTTCAACAGGAAAAAAGAAGGTGCAACCAGAAACTAACTACGGCTCGAGTTCAACATGAAAAAAGAAGGTACAACAAGAAGCTAACTACAGCTCGAGTTCAACAGGAAGAAAGAAGGTGCAACCAGAAACTAACTACGGCTCGAGTTCAACAGGAGAAAAGAAGGTGCAACCAGAAACTAACTACGGCTCGAGTTCAACAGGAGAAAAGAAGGTGCAACCAGAAACTAACTACAGCTCGAGTTCAACAGAAAAAAAGAAGGTGCAACCAGAAACTAACTACGGCTCGAGTTCAACAGGAAAAAAGAAGGTGCAACCAGAAACTAACTACAGCTCGAGTTCAACAGGAAAAAAGAAGGTGCAACCAGAAACTAACTACGGCTCGAGTTCAACAGGAAAAAAGAAGGTGCAACCAGAAACTAACTACGGCTCGAGTTCAACAGGAAAAAAGAAGGTACAACCAGAAACTAACTACGGCTCGAGTTCAACAGGAAAAAAGAAGGTGCAACCAGAAACTAACTACGGCTCGAGTTCAACATGAAAAAAGAAGGTACAACAAGAAACTAACTACAGCTCGAGTTCAACAGGAAAAAAGAAGGTGCAACCAGAAACTAACTACAGCTCGAGTTCAACAGGAAAAAAGAAGGTGCAACCAGAAACTAACTACGGCTCGAGTTCAATAGAAAAAAGAAGGTGCAACCAAACACTTTCAGAAGGACTGTGACCTCCCTTTTACAGCATTCTCTTCCCTCGGGTCCCCAAGAGTCAAGGTTCTGAGTCGTATACTTGCTTGGCAAGACATAACTGCAGATACATGGCTTTTTCAAACACTTCAGCAAGGTTGTATAAGAACTTCTGTTTCTGGGCCCCAGATGCAGCTTTTTCAGGTCCACATACACCTTTGCAACAAGCACACCATGCATGGATCATTTAGTTTCCTAACAGATAATACACAGAGTACTTGTAGACTGCAGAGATCAACATTAATTCTAGTTCCAAAAAAAGACAATATATCTCAAGTCCAATTCTAGATTTATAAAATCTAAAGAAATTTATAAATACAAAATATTTTAATATGAGGGTGCTGAAGACTTTACTTACTTTCATTGAAAAAAAAAGTTTCCTTGACAATTATGCATATGACAGATACATATTTTCACATCTAGTAAAGACCTTTTCACAGAAAAGAACTCAAATTCTAAATTGCACATCACTGGTTTCACTTTTCAGCTCTATCACTTGAAGTATCCTTGGCGCTAGAGTACTTATCTGATATTAGCTGCATTATTTGCACGTCTGTGAATGAAAATAAATGACTATTTCTCCTATCTGGATGAGAGTTTGACAGTGACAATGTGTAAAAAAAAATACTGAGTAGACAGAATAGGCATGTATACACTTCTTGTCTCTAGGGATAACAGTAAAGTTTTTCTGACCCCCTTTGAGCATGAACAAACCTTCTAGGAGTATTGCTAAATCCATTTCAGATGAAAGAGGTTCTTCAGGACAATCAAGCAGGGATCAAAACAGATATGACAGCAAGCTACCAGAGCAAAGCAATTTGAGAGCTCAGGGTGTACACTTTCTTTTATTCTCTTAATCTGTCTTGTAGGACTTCATGTAAGGAAGACTCAGTAGCACCTGAGAAATTTATGGAACCAGTCTAAGGATCTACTAGATACCAGTTTAAGGATCTACTAGATACAGTCATCATTGTTTTTTATTTTCTTTAAAAAGAGAAAATGAAAATACAAGAAATTTAGAAATATGTTCTGTCAATATGTTATAAGAAAAAAAGCAAGGGAACCTTGTTGGCTAGGCTTACGTAGGCCCTTGGGCCGATAGCCTAGTACCTACCTATGAACCTATGAACAAAAGGGCTTTGGCTAACTAAGTTTGCAGATGACTGCAAGCTAGGAACTGTCATTGACTCTCCAAACAACGTAGCCATCCTGCAAGCAGGTTTGTTCATAGGTTCATAGGTAGGTACTAGGCTATCTGCCCGAGGACATTTATAAGCCTAGCCAGAGTGTGTCGGCTTTCGCCGCCCCATTGATTAATTAACTGATCCTCTGTCAAGCAGAGCCAATGAAGTGATCCCAGGGGCTCTGCCTGATGTAATTTGGAATTTTGTTCCAAAGCATGGGGAGTCTCTGTGACAGGAATCTATCCCTCCAGCATGTTCTATTTATTGTTGTGGTGAGGTTTAGCTAACTAGAGCACGTGGCTCGCGGTGACGTGGATTTCTTTAGGTGGAGCATGTCCATCAATTCTGAGTTGGACATGGCTTTGTAAGTCAGGCAGAGATCACCTCTGAGTAAGCGATATGCCACTGAGTACAGCTGGAGTTTTTTCAGTCGGGCTGCATAGGACATATGTTTGAGGCCAGTAATCCTCTTGGTGAGGTACTTTTTGTGGTCTTTCCAGCTGTTGGAAGTGTCTTGTGAGGTACATCCCAAATGGGGCATTGTACTCTATGATGGGTCTAATGAGTGACAAGTAGAGGGGCACTATAACCTCTTTATTTCTAGATGTGAACCCTTTAGTAATTTGATGGGCCACATAGAAGGATTTCCTAACTTCTTTGGCAATATGATTGTCAAAGGAGAGATTACTATCTACCTGGGTCCCCAGATCTCTTATTACCTCTTCTGTATTAAGGGGGCTGCCACCTATGTGGTAATTTGTGGGTGTTTTGTTTTTCCCAAATGGGATGACTATGCATTTTTTGGCATTTAGCTTGAGGCCATGACTTTGACACCAGGTGTCTGTCTCAGTAAGGCCCTTTTGGAGGATGTCCGTGTCAGCCAGAGAGTCAGTTATGGCTCCCAGTTTGCAGTCATTGGCGAACTTGGTTAGCCATAGTCCTCCTGTGTTTGCCTGTACTTCTGAGAAGTGTATGCCAAACAGTAAGGGTCCCAGGACTGAGCCTTGTGGGACACTACTTGTGACTGGTTTAGAGTTGGACCTGGAGCCCGCTATTCTTACTGTGTGAGTTCTGTCTGTAAGCCAGTTGGCAACCCATCTCGTGACGTAGGGGTTTATGTTCAGGCTGGTGAGTTTTTCTGTAATACCCGAGTGGGGAATGGTGTCGAAAGCCTTGGCGAGGTCAAGGTAGGCTGTGTGAACCACCTTTCCCTCGTCTATGGCCTTGGTGACTGTCTCGAAGAAGTCAACCAGGTTTAGTAGGCATGATCTGCCCTTAACAAAGCCTTACTGGGTTGGGTCAAGTGTTTGGAGGGTCCCAATGTCTTTCTTAATGAGTTCCATGATGATACGCTCCATAGCCTTGCAGACCTGGCTAGTCAGGCGATAGTTACCAGGGTCAGTTGTGGCCCCTCCTTTGTGGAGAGGAATAACCATTGCTGTGCGCCATTCTATGGGCATGTAGCCTGTGGAGAGGCTGAGGTTGAACAGCGTGTTTAGGTGGGGGGTTAGTTCGTTCTGTAGTTTGTGCGAGACTCAGCCTGGGACACCATCTGGTCCCATTGACGCTGTGTTTTTGGCTTTTGAAAGGCTGTTTTCACCTGTGCATCTGTGATTTTTGGGACACTACACTTTTCCGGTATTGTTGTGGGCCCTTTTGGAGGTGAGAGGGTGGTGAATCTATCTGCCAGGATGTTGGCAGTATCAGTAGGTTCAGTATATTTTGTGCTATTTTGCACTAGTTCAGTGCATATCTGCGAGTTGCCACTTAGAATCTTAACATAGCTAAAGAAGGCTTTGTGGTTATCTTTTAAATCCTTGGCTATTTTTCTTTTGAAGTTAGCCTTGGATGATTTCATGAGGGACCTTAGTTTCTTACTGATACTGATCCCGGATGTCTTTCCTTCTTGGGATTTGCTTTTTTTCTGAACTAGTTTCCTCCTTCTGTTGTATAGCCTGTTTATTGCAGGGGTCCACCAAACTGGTTTCCTTCTCTTAGAGGAGTGAGTCTTGGTTTTGCTAGGTATGGCACAATCCATGCATCCTTGTAGGTGCTCATAGAGTGCATTTGTAAAGGTTTCTGCATCTTGGGTAGCGTTATCCTTCAGCGTGGGGCTGTGAAACTTACCACCTCTGTCGTAAGTAAGGTGAAGTTGGCTTTAGAAAAGTTTTTTACTGTGGTTTCCTTAGTTGAGGGTGGTGGTGGGGTGTGGACATCCAGAGTGATTAGTTTATGGTCTGATCTAACCAGTGACGGGTTGACCTCTGATGTGGAACACCTTTCGCCCATGTTGGTGATGACCAGGTCCAATATGTTTTCACCTGTGGTAGAGGAGTTTACCAGCTGATCCAGGGCGTTTGAGTTGATGAATTCCAGGAAGCGCTGGGCCTGGGAATTTGTACTCGAGTAGTTTTCCCAGTGAATGGTAGGGTAATTGAAATCACCCAGTATCAGGGTGTTCGGTAGGACCTTCATGTTTTCCAGTGTCTCCAGAAAGGTGGAGTGGTGGTCCTGGGTCATGGTGGGTGATCTGTAGCAGGCCACAATTTGCATTGCAGATTTGCCCGATGTTAGTTGCACATGGATGATCTCAGAGGTATCATGCTACGCCACTAACCTGGAGGTGTAGGTATCCTTGATGAATATGGATACACCCCCTCCTTTTGTGTCTCGGTCCGTGTTCTGTGGCCGAAACGTGTGGAATGAGTTATAGCCGGGTAGTGCTGGGGTGCTCTCTGGAGCCTTGAAGCAGGTTTCAGTCATTGCAGAGATGTCGACGTTCTCCATATTGAGGAGTACATCGAGCACGTGCATTTTGAGATTTAAACTCCTGGCATTGGATAGCATAACCCTCAGTTTTTTGTTAATTGTGCTGTTTACGGAGGTGGGTTTGACTTTTGAGCCTTGCCTAAAAAAGGCACTATGGGGGCAGCAAGAGCTTTGGCCAGTATTTGAAAGCCTAGGGGTGACAGGTGCAAGCCATCTCTTGCGAAGCAACATGGCTTGTCGAGCATGTCATCCCAGGCTGACAGACACTGGATCCCCTTTGAATGACACCAGAAGCTTAGCCAATTGTTGAAATTGATCATTTTTTTCTTTATACTGAAGTATCATTCTTGGTGAGGGCAGGATGCTACTCAGGGTCAGGGTCATACCAGCCTGGGCTGCATGATCAGAGAGCTCTTCCATGTCTCTTTTCATGTAGTACAGGGAGATACGTCTCAGGTCATTCACACCAACATGAACAATGACAGAGTCATATTTGTTCTTGTTCAGGAGTGACCTGAGTGCTTATGTTATGTGGCGGATTCTGGCTCCCGACAGGCAGCTAACAGTAACCTTCTGCTTGTCCAGCCTAGGGAGTGGGACATCAGTATGCCTGACTAGAGTCACCTATTACTAGTGTGTTGGGTATGTTGTTTCGCCTTAAAGGCTGTGATTGTGTGGCACACTGATTTTGTGTTTTATGTGTTGTCTGGTTTGTGACGAGAAGTGCAGGTTATTTGGGTGTCTGCTTTGGAGGTCTCTGATGCTTTTGCAGGTTTTTATTTAGGGCCTCCAAGTATGATTTTGTGTATTTATGTGTATTTTTTGCCAGTGCTGTTTTAGTAGGTCTGTGTGCAGCTGGAGGTGTGGTGCAAGTATTAACCTTCTCCTCTTGACTGTCTGTTCCAGTCTTGAGTGGAGACAGCCTAGCTTCCAGTTTGGCTGTATAATTGCATCTCTCGCATATGTTAGTGTTTTGTGGTAAGAGGAGAGGGTTGTCTGTGTACATGAGGCAGTTGTAACATTGCCTCGGGATACCCAGATTCACCAGATGGACTGGAGAGTGCACCTGAAGTTGCCCTTTGGTCATGCCTGAATAGTAGGGTGAGCTGCTTAGTCGCTTGGTTGGTGAGGGGTGAATAAAGAGCCTTGCCCTGCTGGGCAATCAGTGTCAGGGTATATTAGTGCTTTCTATTGGGTCTGAGCAAGTGCTGGGCTGTAAGATGCTTTTTGAGTGCTTAGGTTGAGAGTTACACTAGTTTCAAGGGAAAAACTGAAGAGGAGACTTAGTGGAGCTGGGAATAATTTAACCGTAGCTAACCGGCACTGTCCAGTGTGCAAAACCGTGCAAACCCGGTTTTTATAGTAGGGAAATGAGAGAGATAGAAATTAGCCCAAAATCTCCCGTAAACTACTAACTTCTTGGCTGGAACCAGTCCTCCAGGGACAGATAGGTTGCTCAAAGCTCCCCTCTCTCATAGGTGAACAGAGAAACTTCCTTCTATCCAAGTAAGGTATGGGCAACTCAGAAACTAGTATCACAGCCCTGAATTCAGCACTAGCCTGAAAACTGGACTATACTACCTTAGAAAAGCGGGGAAACAAGGATTTTTTTTTTTGTTTGTTTTGAAAAATAAGGCAAAAACAGTAAAAAATACACTTAAAATAGCTTTAAACGAATACAAACGATCAGAAAAGGCTATCACCCTTTAGTGTGTAGCCTACAACAGTTTAACAAATTATTTAAACAAAAAACAACTTTTTAAAAGTGCAGGCAGTCAAATAAGTACAATGTGTGAAAAAAACAAGCTTTTAAATCACAATAAACGCTGGAAAATCTGCGTTTAGGCGGAAAACAGTTAAGTACAGCAAGAAAGTACAGAAAACTGATACTTAATCACTCCAAAGTCTCTCTTCTAAGCTAGAAGGCTTGTATCAGTTTATGGCTTTCTAGTGCTACCCAGTAGGTTAGTTACAGGAAAGATGGGAAACAAGCACAGATGTGGTCTTTTAAACCAGAAAGTTGAAAGAGACTTGTCCTAAATAAATAACTGGTGCCAATATCCTGGATTGAACCTAATGCCAAAAAAAATGCATCACTGTATCCTTTGGGAATTCATCTAACCTAGGGAACTACCACATTGACAATACTTCCCAAAGAGTTGACCCAGCTGTTCAGGATTTGGGAACTTATGTGGACAGTTACCTAAGTTTTGACCAACATGTGTTCATTGTTGTAAGAACATCTTTCTATATTGAACAGCTTATTAACAAGAGATTGTGTCTAGAACTAGGGATTTTATTGTACCCCTTTACTCAGTCCTTATTAGGCCAGCCATCAAGTATAATGCCCTCTTTGGCATGTACTAGTCCAGACATGCAATAACTGGTACTCCAACAGAGATACCTTACTAAAAGGATACAAAGCGTAAACAACATGGCCTACATGGACTGACTCAAAGCCTGTCACTATACTTTGCATCCTACAGACTGCTAATAGGCGACCTGTGTCTAGCATGCAGGGCATCCTCTGACCCATTACTGATGGATTTACTGCACATCAGCAAGCCAGATGATATCAGCAATATTTCGTTTGCTGATCTATACCTCTTCTGCAATATCAGCAGAGCAGTTTAGAGGGACAGATATATCTCGCAGAGGGTACCTCTGCTCTGGAACAGACTTCTCATCTACATAAAGCAAGGTTCATCCCTGTCCATATTCAAGCACAACTTAGATCTATGGATGGCAAACAGAAAATGTAACCAGGTCTGCACTCTGTACTGCTAATAGACAGAAGCAGCTCCTAAATGCTTTATCCCATGCATGTGTCCCCGCAAATTATCTGTGGTATGATCCCAGTTATTCTCATTAGGGGTAATATATACATCTGGAGTAGGGACTTCATTTGTCAGCAACCTGTGGGTCTTGGATCCGATATCGGATCCGAGCCGGCAACTTGTAGCATAGCTATGGATCCGAGCTCCTAGCTCCTCCCCTCACCCATAATCCCCTGCCAACCTCCTATGACCTCAGATCTAGTTTGCCACGCTTGAGTGTGTAGCTAGATTTTAGAGCTCCTAGGGTTTTCTTACAGATAAGTGAAATTTTTTCATATTTTTTATCAAACTTGTAATTGTAATTTGTGTGAGTGGTTAGGTTCCTATCTAGTTTAATTTTTTTTTGGTTTTCACCCTCCCCCTCGGTGGTTGTTAGAGTGTGTCTGTGCGTGTTTGTGTTTGGGGCCTGGTGTGCTTGTGTAGTATACTTTAGTTTTGGGTATGGCAGAGGCCCCAAAACCTATTTTTTCTAAATGCACCGAGTGTGGCCATAAGCTATCTCCGGCTGATGGCCACACTCGGTGTGTTCGGTGCCTTGGGGTTGAACACCTCTTCAGGATGTACAATTTGTGCAGCGTTCAACCCCAGGGCACTGAAAGAGCGGAGGTCGAAGCTTGTCCTGGCGGGTCTTTTGCCTCCAGATTCGGCTTCGGCCCCCGCTCCTCCCGTGGCACGTCCTCAGCCTGTGGTGGTAGCTACTCCTGCCCCCCTTCCCCCGGCCGGGGTTCAAACTCCCACTAAAGCGCCGGAGGACAGGGAGGCCAGGAGTGAGAAATGGAGGGAGAAGCACCACAAGCGGCGGGCCGAGGCCTCAGCTTCGGCCCCCCCGGCTAAGCGGGCTTCTCCCTCCACGGCTTCCAGGTCTCCTCCTCCTCGGCTCCGATCTCCTTGCTTCTCCCCGGGACCCGAGGAGGAGGAGACCCGATCTCCATCGAGGTCATCAAGGTGGCACTCCAGGCCTGCCTCGGTGGCCTCTTCGAGATCTACATACAGCCTGTCAGATGCAGACTTGGATCGGATGATGCGAAGGTTCATCCAGGCCCAGCTGCAGATGGGAGTGCTCTTGCCTCCCCCCCTTCGGGGGGGAGCTCGACCCCTTTCTTTGCTCTGATTGCTCCTTCTCCGACCCGCTTTCCAGGTTTGGAGTGTTCGGAGCCGGGCAGCGTCGGAGCCGGAGGTGGGTCGGCGCTGACAGTACTGGGTACTTCAGATCCGACCCTGCCCTCGAGTTTGTCGGTTCCATCGTCGGATCCGACCTCTCGGAGCTGTGGGTTGAGCTTCGGATCCGAGGGTTTCAGTGTGCCTTCGGCTCCGTCCAGGTCGGAGCACACTGGCCCCTCAGATCCGACGGTCTCGGCGCTGGTTCCGATCCCTTCATCGGATCCGAGTGGGAGTCTTTTTTCGGAGCCCAGGGAGAGCGGCTCCCCCTCAGCCTTCGATGCAATGGAGAGGGCTCTGTCGAGAGCATCCTGACCCCCGGCCCTTGCCTCGGCTCCACCCTGCACTCCCTCTCTGCTGGGTCAGACTTCCATCACCCGGCCACAGGGACAGCCTGCTTCGATGTCCCAGGTTGTTCCATTGGAACAAGATACTGCTGGCGAGACTTCCTTGGACAGCCCCCCCGAGGAAGTGCCTCGCAAGCACAAGTGTAAGAGGAGGCACGTGGACTCCCCCGAGTCCGTAACAGAGGACACAGACTTGGATGAAGGGGAAGGCTCCCCAAGGTCACCCCCGGAGGATGTCTCCTTTGGAGACATCATGGAAATGCTTAGGATCAGAGGTGGGTGGTCTGCCCCCAAGGCTTCCTCTGATGAGTCCATGTTCCTGGAGGCATTCGAAGCAGGCCCATCTACCTCTTGGGTGTCCCCTCCGGCCGACCCCCTGGTGGACCTTATTACCACCAGGGCATGGAAGGAGCCGGACACTGTGGAGCCAGTCCCTAAACGCCCGGACAGGATACTGAGCCCCCCCCCCACGGACTGGTCCCACTGGAGCAAGGGCCCCCTGTAGTTGCCATGTTGACGGCGGCAGCCACGAAGAGGGGAACTAGCTCAGGAGAGCCCCTCGGTCCATCCTCCGAGCAAGGAGTCCCACTCGATGGATCGACTTGGGAAGCGGGTTTTTAGTTCAGCGACCTTCTCGGTAAGGTCTCTGAACCATATGGCACATGTCATCAGGATGCAGCGGGATCTTATCAAAGAATACGCTGCTTCCCCCCCTGAGTCCATGTCGGCGGAGGACAAGCAGTTGTACTCCACTAGAATGGCCACTCTAAGGTCTATCTCCAATACCTCTATGCGGCTTTTTACCACGCTACTGAGGGAGCCACTAGAGCTAGCGGAGCGGGCCTAGTCATGAGACATCAGGCCTGGCTCCGGCATTGTGACTTCGCGGAGCCCTTTAAGGCGTCCTTTGCGAACGCCCCTTTTGATGGTTCTGCCTTGTTTGGCAAGACCGTTCGCGAAACACTGGTCCAGAGCGAGAAGGACGGGAAGACGTTGTCTGCCGTCGGAGTCCGCTTCTCTGCTCCCCAGAGGTCCTTCTCAAAGAACCAAAAGGGACAGAAGAAGATGTGGTTTCAGAAATCGTAACATTCCCAACCTGCTCCGGACAACCAGTCCTTCCGTGGCAGAGGAGGACAGGGAGGACGCCGCCCTAGGGGCAGAGGGGCCCCGAAGAACTTTGGGTCCAGAGAATCCTTCTCTGACCGGCCCACGCAGCAGCCCTGAAGGGTTGCCCAACTGCTCTGCTCTGGAGGCAGTCGGGGGGTGTTTCTCGAGGCATCTGGCGGCATGGGAGTCCATCACATCAGACCGCTGGGTGCTTCGTATCATATCCAGTGGCTACAAAATTCCAATGTATCATGTCCCCAAACTCAGGAGCCTCCCCGATGTTTCACCCGATCAGAGGGAGGCTGCAGCCGCAGAAATCCAGCGGCTGTTAGAAAAAAGAGCCATCCAACCCATCCCCCAAGACCAGCTCGGATTAGGGTTCTACTCCAGATTCTTTCTGGTGCCAAAAAAGACGGGGGACTTGAGACCAGTTCTAGATCTTTCCCTCTTGAACCTGTCGGTAACCAAGGAAAAATTCCGAATGGTCACTCTTCAATCCATTCTCCCCCTCTTACGGGAGAGCGATTGGATGTGCTCTATAGACCTCAAGGATGCGTACTACCATATTCTGATGGACAGACGATCCAGGAGTTTCCTCCTCTTCCAGCTGGGAGCCAGTCATTATCAGTTCATGGTCCTTCCCTTTGGCCTCACCACAGCCCCCAGGGTGTTCACCAAAGTTTTAGCAGTGATAGCGGCCCACCTGAGACTCCAGGGAATGCAGGTCTTTCCGTACCTGGACGACTGGCTTCTAACCGCCCCAACAAGGCATCTACTCTGCTCAGCCAGAGATTACTTTCTCCGCCTAGCCCCCCAGTTAGGCATCACAATCAATGCGTACAAATCTTCCCTTGCTCCGACAAAAGTAATAGAGTTTATAGGGGCCAGATTAGATACCAGAGATCTACGAGTCTTCCTGACTTCAGAACGACTACAGAATCTGAGATTGCATGTGCGGGCCATCCTACAATCGGAAGCCCCACTGGCGGAATTGGTCCTGAGGGTGCTGGGCTCCATGGTGGCTGCAATAATGCTTCTTCCATGTGCTCGCCTAAATATGAGGGTACTGCAGTGGACCCTTCAAGTGCAATGGTCCTTCCAATCTCTTCCTCTCTGCCACCCTATCTCTATCAGCAAAGTTTGCAGGAGGGCCCTGTTATGGTGGCTCCAATCCCCGGACCTCCATATAGGCAGGCCCTTCTGCACTCCTCCCCCTCTCGCCACGGTGACCACGGACGCCTCTCACCTCGGGTGGGGGGGGCATTACACGGGCAGAACAGTCCAAGGCACATGGAACGATACAGAGACCTCCTTGCATATCAACGTTCTGGAGATGAGAGCGGTGCTGTTGGCGTTGCAGGCACTTCAGAATCTCCTCCCCGTAGGAACGATTGTAATTCAGTCAGACAACATGTCTGTTGTTTGGTACATCAACAAACAGGGGGGAACCAGATCCTACCCCTTATGCCGAGAAGCCATGAGAGTGTGGGAATGGGCGATTTCCACCAACCGCTTTCTGATCGCAACTCACATTCCGGGGTGGGCCAACATTCTGGCGGACAAACTCAGCCGCACCATTCTTTCCCCTTACGAGTGGTCTCTCAACCCACTAGTAGCGAAGCAGATATTCTCAAAATGGGGGCAACCCTGCTGCGATCTCTTTGCCTCTCCCTCAAATACGAAATGCGAAAGCTTCTTCGCTCTGATTCCCCCACCAGGGGAAGCCCCCAGAGACGCTCTGGTGCATGTTTGGCCGCCCGGTCTACTCTATGCCTACCCTCCTTTACCCCTGATGCTAAAGCTCTTACAGAAAGCCTCACGGTTGGGGAGCAGAATGATCCTCATTGCCCCATTCTGGCCTCGGAAAACTTGGTTCCCTTACCTGTGGTCTCATCTAGTGAATCCTCCTTGGATTCTGGATCCCACTCCGGATCTAATCTCCCATCCATCGGAATTACAGACCCCGAATCTTGTCAACCTGAAGCTGACAGCTTGGTTGCTCCAGTTCCACTCTTAGTCAGGACTCCCGGCATCTCTTCACCAGTCAAAGCCATCCTGGTGGCAGCACATAAGCCTTCCACCAGAAAAATATACCACAGTAAATGGAGACGCTTTTCCATCTGGGCGGAACATCATAATCTGGATCCCTTCACTGCCCCTCTACCGTCCGTACTGGATTTTCTAACCGGACTCTTTCAGCAAGAAGCTAGTTGTTCCACAGTCAAGGTACAGTTGGCAGCCATCTCCCATTACCATGTGGGACATGAGACAGGTCCTTTGATGTCAGCTAAATTGTGCAAAACATTTCTCAAGGGCACCTTTCTACTCAGGCCCCCTGTCAAAGAAGCCGTACCCCCTTGGGATCTTTCTCTAGTCCTTCAAGCCTTGACCGCTTCTCGCTTTGAACCAGCCGCATCGGTCGATCTCAAATATTTGTCCTGGAAAACAGCATTCCTGGTAGCCATCACTTCAGCCAAGAGAGTTTCTGAACTACAAGCCCTTTCCGTAAAGCCCCCTTACTTGGTCTTCCATCCGGACAGAGTGTACCTCAGGACCAATCCCTCCTTTCTTCCCAAGGTGGCATCGGAAATAAATATCAAGCAGTCCATCAACTTACCGGTTTTCTTCCCTAAGTATCAAAATAAAGGAGAGTACAAGCTGCATTCATTAGATGTACACAGGCAGCTGCGTTTTTATATTCATAGGACAGCTGGTCACAGACAATCTGATCAGCTGTTTGTCTCCTTTGCTAAATTCAGTTTAGGTAAAGCCGTTTCAAAGGTCACCTTGTCACATTGGACTTCTCAATGTATTCTTCTGGCCTACCAAGCTTCCGGGAGGCCCGCACCTGAGGGAGTCCGTGCACATTCCACTCGCTCCATCTCTACTTCTGCTGCTTTTAAATCTAGAGTGCCATTGGATGATATTTGCTCGGCAGCTACTTGGGCCTCATCTCATATCTTTATTAACCACTACAAACTGGACATAATTTCTAGAGGGAGAGCATCCTTTGGCTCCGCAGTGCTCCGGAACATCCTTCCATGATGGCCGCCCAAGATTCAGGTAGCTCGGGACTCTGTCCCACAGGTTGCTGACAAATGAAGTCCCTACTCCAGATTAAGAAGTTATGTACTCACCATAACGTTCCATCTGAGTAGGTGGCTTCATTTGTCTGCAACCACCCCCCCCTCCTTCCCCCTGGCCTTCAGAATTTGGTCCTGTTATATTGATCTAGCTATTATGCTTGTTGGAACACCTTTTCAGGTGTCCATTGAGGGGCAAACTTGATCTGAGGTCATAGGAGGTTGGCAGGGGATTATGGGTGAGGGGAGGAGCTAGGAGCTCGGATCCATAGCTATGCTACAAGTTGCCGGCTCGGATCCGGTATCGGATCCAAGACCCACAGGTTGCAGACAAATGAAGCCACCTACTCAGATGGAACGTTATGGTGAGTACATAACTTCTTATTATGGATCATGGGATGGGTAAGGCCAATCTGTAACCAAAAGGGATAGGTTATTTTGAGCACAAAAAGGGAATTGTCTAGGCTTTCAAAAGGCCCGCAAGGGCAGCTAGCCTAGTACTTACCTATGAACCTGTGCCGGGTTAAGTCTGGCTGTTTTATTCAAAAATAAGAATGAAACTGTTAAGATGTGACATTACTGAGCAGAGAAATCATATTTATAAATTTTACTAAAGACAGGGCAGAAATATGAGGAAAATCAGGGATGTTTTGTAAATGTGTGGACATTTGACAGGTATGGTTAGCATACTACTGGTAATCATATTTGCCAACTGTTTAGAGCTTTGTAGAAATGTTTCTGTTTCTCCTTATATTTTATTATTTTATGTATTCCTTGTAAAATATGTCATAAAAGCTTATCTGGCACATATAAATGCAAAGTCTGGCTGCTCAACAATACTTAATTTATAATAAATGGACATGCTGATTGGGCTGTCCAATCAGCATTCATGTTTTTGCATAAAAATGAGGCTTTATTGTATAACTGAGGTTATAGTATATCTTGTATTGAGAGTCTGTTCTCATTTCCATTTTTCTTGTGACTTTAACGTGTCAAATGTATTTGAGGATCTATGTATACAGAGAAGATAATGATTTCTCTGAATTTCCATTAATGTCAACAGACTGTCGGCTTTCTCAAACTCACAATGCAAGCACAGTAGTTTTTTTTTTTTTGCTGTTTGCATGTCTCCCAGCTGACCATTAGCTCCTCAGCTGTACCATTTTTCCGTAAGTGTCCCCAGTACTTTCCTCTGGGCTTGGACTACACCAGTGGCAGGTCAGGCAGCAGAAGTAGACCAGAATGGTCTGCGTCATCAGATGTACTGGTTCTGCATACCTGGGAATATTTTTAGTATATCCAAACTAGATAGAGTTAGTGACATCACATACATCACCACATGTAATGATAGTTAGCTCTGCTCCGCCTCCTCAAATTTCTTTTATTTTTATTTTGTTTACCAGGTTTGCTGATTTTGTTTAGTCAAAAAAACATGTTCAGCAGAGGCCTGGGGAGAAAAACTCCAGTATATTACAAACATTTTAAACACGCATTCAGTAATAAACATGAAAAGACATTAAGCAACATGCATTAACAATTGCAAATACCATTGCTAATTAGATTACATTCATATGAAATAAATGCTAATTATTACAGTATAATAGATACTTATGCATTAGTAGATGTTGGACATTGAGCATTTGAAGAGGTGTATTATTGGGTTAGATTACATTAGGTTTGTGCTTAGCTATTCAAAGAAATGGAGGTGAGGGAAGGGATTGGGTAGAAAATGGTAATATTTTAGTTAAGATGTGAAGTATAAAACATGTTCATAGATAATTTTACATATATGGCTGTCATAACATTTATATTCACAGTATACAGGTGGGGTGAGCAGTGTCACAAAACTATATATCTGGCTGGGAGATACTAGCAAAACTATTCAGGCATTGGTGAAGACTGGTTGTGCGGTATAGGATTATTAATGAATATTAATGGTTTGATGATATGACAAGCCGGAGATCACAGTGGCATTTATCCTCAAGGTATAAAGGAGCAGATCCATTGATCTTATAAGTAAAGTTTTAGCTGTGCTCTAAATACGTTTGCATTCTGGACGGATTTTAGTAGTAGCAGTTTGCATTCTGCATGGATTGTAGTGGTAGCGGTTTGCATTCTGAATGGATTGTAGTGGTAGCGGTTTGCATTCTGAATGGATTGTAGTGGTAGCGGTTTGCATTCTGAATGGATTGTAGTGGTAGCGGTTTGCATTCTGCTTGGATTGTAGTGGTAGCGGTTTGCATTCTGAATGGATTGTAGTGGTAGCAGTTTGCATTCTGCTTGGATTGTAGTGGTAGCGGTTTGCATTCTGAATGGATTGTAGTGATAACAGTTTGCATTCTGCTTGGATTGCAATGGTAGCAGTTTGCATTCTGAATGGATTGTTGTGGTATGGGGGTATAGTACAATTGTTTAGTATCATTATTTGAATAGAGTCATCTGCAGTATTAGATGATTTGGTTAGTCATTTTTGTCTAGACTACAACTTTATTAGGGAGGAGGTAGTGTTGTATTAAGTTGTTAAGGGCTGGGCAATTATTTGGGCTTGTATAGAAGTCCGTGTAATGTAGTTATCTGAAAGAGAACTATGTGATTTCGTAGTTCCAGCAAGTTTAATTCTCTTTGGGCAAAGCAGTGGTGTGTTGTGTTGTTATATTCTACTGTAAATCTGTCTGTTTTATTATTACATTGCCCAAGTTTGGACAGTTGTCAGACTTGAAGTTTAGTGACGATTGGGGCAGCATAGAAGAATGATTGCAGTAAGAAAGTAGAGGCTATTTGTCTTCTGGACATGTCAGTAAGGTAGGTTTTTACTTTGTATAATGTACCTAGTTTTTGATGATTTTTTTAACCACATCTGATACATGGTGGTTGAATTTCAACTGGTCATCTGTGATGACATCCAGATAGTTTTATGTGATTTACTTGTTCTGTCAAGGTGGTGTTGGCAGAGGTGATAGTGAATAGTGGTTTTTGATAGAGCTGCGATTTGGGGTAAAGAGCAGTAATTTAGTTTTTTTTTTTTAGGTTTTAAAGTACTTGTGAGTTATTTTGCCATATTTCAATCTATAAAAAGGATTGTTGTGTAAGATCTTGGAGAACAGAGAGAGAGATTTGGCAGAGCAGATTATCGATTCCTCAGCATATTGACCTATTTTTATTTTTTGTTCCTGAAAAAGGGCGATGTAACACATGGGTCCTATTTCTTAGTCCATCAGTATATTGGTCATGTAGTCTGGTTTCCAGTGTAACAAACAGCTTCAAAAATTGTGCGGGATGTGGAGGAACTCAGTACATCATGTGAAAGGGTAAACCAAGCCTGAAAACAGGAATATACCTCCAAAAAGGTCAATCAAGCCTGAAAATAGGAAGTGCTTCAAAACACAATTAATTTTGGCACCATATCGTATTTGTGTATTGGTTTAGAAACTATATATAGTCAAGATGGTGAAACAGAGAGGATCACACAGTGAGCTGCTTGTATTTCAAGGCTTAACTGATGACTGAAATCATTCACCTGGTGGTGCAACTCACTGCCCTTTTTAATCAAACCGTCTTAAAGGCACGTATACCTTATTCGCAAACTACTTTATGTGGCAAATGGTTTATGGATTGTTTTGCAAGCAAGTGTTTTTTCTTGGATAAAATTGTCGCCTTTTTTTTTTTTACTAGAGACATCAATCTTAGTAGTTCAACAGGTAGCACGCTCACTTTTGATACAGAAGGTTGTAAGTTCTGTTCCCACCCAATTAGTTGAATTCATTTTACAGTACTGACACTGAAGTGCAGCATAAAGGGGGTGCTGGACCCCTGAGTGTGCCATCCTTTAGATAAGATGTTAAACAGAAGCTTCATCTGCCTGAGTTGGTGGTAGCTCAGATGGATGTAAAAGACCCCACAACATTTATCAAAAAGAGAAGGGGAAATTACCCAGTACCCTGGTGAAATTTCCCCTAGTTAGTATAAATCTCACCTCATGCCTCCCCTGAAAAGAGGCCATTGGTCTAGTGGAACTGAGTCACCAAAGTGCAAATAAATAAAATAAATACTTGGCTAAATATTTTTTATCCTTTTTTTTCTTTCATTTACTTTGCAATTTAAACATTTTCCCAGAAAGTTATAATTTGGTTTGCACAAGTTAACAGAATATATGTTAATTGTTGCATAAATGCCAGTTGTTTTGGTGCAGAGTGATAAAGCCCTACCTCCAGTCCAAGAGACATCGGTTTGATTAGCTGCTGAGGCGACTGACAAAGTTGACAAATGAGATTGGGCATTTCTGTTTGGGGAGGGGTGGTGGTGGTGAGGAGATGGATGTGGAATGCACGAGTTCCCTTGGAGGGTGAGTTAGGATGCAAAAGACATGTTCTGGGGTGGGCATTAAGCTCACCAAGCTACCGGTGGGTTATAGCCTTTATAGTGGGTGGGTAGGAATGTGCACCTAGATGGAGAAAGTATTGTGAACCCCACAGTGAAGCGGCTTACTGTTCCTTCTGCCCAGGGTTTGGGTTAGGGCCATCACAAATGTATTCATAACCAGAATGCTGCTGAGGACACAAATAACCCTCATGGCTGCCTGAATGACTCTCACTTCTGCGGTTATGGAGAGCTTCCCACAACAGAGAAACAAACAGGCTCAGGAGCACATAGATGATGCTTGATGGTCAGCAGACATAGGAGCAAAAACACATGGAAAGAAATTGCTGTACAGAATAAATAGATAACAGACCCAGGAATTCATTAAAATACCAGCCATGAGCACTACAGCTCATGCTAGAAAGGCCCTTCTCCCAGGATGCTCCCATTTGCGATTCAGAGACATGTTAGTAGTTATGAGGAAAGGCCTGATTACTGGCTGATTTGCATGTCTCAGACTCATGTTAAATACCACGATGTGCAGATCATTGCTGATCTGCACATAGCAGTAGTGACCTGTTGCTTGTATAGGCAGTGGCACCCCGGCAGTCACACACACCCATGTATGTGTATATATATATATATATATATATATATATATATAGGAGCGCTACAGAATCCTGAATGCCCAAAATCCTGAAGACCAAAATCCTGAGACCAAAATTCTGAAAGTTCAAAATACTGAAAACTCAAAATCCTGAAAACACACAGGATACCAACACTCACTATACTCCAGCACAATTACATACAGAAACCAATAAAACACAAACTATATTACTGTTCTCCGAGTAAAAGCAGGGGGGCAAGCCACCTTGCACCCCCCACACCCCCTGCTACTTAAATATATCAACTCCAAGATTGCACTTAGTGCCCCCCTGCATATAGTTGAAGGGTAATATGTTTCTGTATGTACTTATGCTGGAATATAGTGAGTGTTGGTATCCTGTGTGTTTTCAGGATTTTGAGTTTTCGGTATTTTTATACTTTCAAGATTTTGGGCTTTCAGGATTCTGTATTCTACAGAATAACAACTATATAACAACTCCGAGATTGCACTTCTGTACACTAAGTGCAATCTCGGAGTTGATATATTTCAGTAGCAGGGGGTGTGGGGCGGTGCAGGGGGGGGTGCCCCCCTACTTATACTTGGAGAAGAGTAATATGGTTTGTGTTTTATTTGTTTCTGTATGTACTTGTGCTGGAGTATAGTAAGTGTTGGTATCCTGTGTGTTTTCAGGATTTGGTCTTCAGGAGTTTGGGCTTTCAGGATTCTGTAGCACTTATATATATATATATATATATATATATATATATATATATATATATATATATATATACACACACACACACACACACACACACACACACACACACACACACACACACAACTGAAGCACCATTACGGCACTTATCTATTAAGCCCTGGTGGTCTACTGTTTCTCCCCTATCCTTGATCCCCATACTGCCATTGATGCGTTTATGGTGCTTTCAAGTGTAAACCCTAGCACCTAATGTATCCGTCCACCCCCAAACCCTTACTGTCATTGGTGCCATTATGACACTTTAAAGAGTAATCCCTATTGCCTATTGCATCCCCAACCCCCAGTCTCTTTACTTCCACTGGTGCCATTATTACACTTTAAGAGTAATCCTTGATGTGTGATGGTTCCCTGCCACCACTTTCGTGGCTGTATTCAATACCGCGATGTGGTGTGGATGGCTGTGCTGATCTATACAGCTTTCCTGGAGGCAGTTCCGTGGAGCGAGGACACGGTTAATTAGCATATGCCTATCCCCCCGGAATGCCTCAGTAACATTTGGCATGGCCACGGGACAGCCCTTAGCAGTGCTGCACGTTGTCATGTTAGAGGGCCGTGCAACTCTGTGTAAGGACGGTGGCTGACTTGGGAAAGGTAGCATCACATCTTTACAGAGGTTTACACGTTACAGTACCTTCTTGAATTCCTTTGATCAGAGCTTTGCCTTTTCATTTCTGATATATCTTTTCTTGAGCTTTTTAAATGTTTTGCAAGCATGCTATGCATGGTGAAATGGTTTCATGATATTCATTATTACTGATTTTATTTGTTCTGGAAAAGACAAGGAAACATCTTAGAAAGCTAGCAGTTAGGCGTGTTATCATTATGGAAGAAAAAAAAAGAGAATAGTCTTAGTAAAACCTTGAGATCTTACACAGTTGTACAGTACCTTCAATGTGTCTCAAATACACCTTAATAAATAATGGGTGGTTAGCAAGATTGGTGCATTCTAGAAACCTTAGACTGGGCTTCAGTGACTTCAGAGTACTGTACTACATTTCTGTAATTCATTAATAGTTCATTATTAAGCCACGGTGGTACAGTGGTAGAGTTGTTGCCTCACAGTAAGAGGTTCTCCTGTTTGATTCTCGGCTGGAGTGCCTTCTCTGTGGAGTCTGAATGTCCTCCCCGCGGTCGAATGGCCTCTGAAAGACATGCGTGAATGGGTGTGCCTTCGCTGAAGGTTGGGAATCGGACTGGCAACTCGGCACCATAAAAATCGGCTGCCAATCATTAGCAGACCGGAGTTCCGCTGTGGCGACCCCTAACCGGGAAAAGCCAAAAAGACAAACATTAATAGTTCATTACATTTTTCTGGGATCGGTTGTGATATTGGATTGATTTTATAAACTGCAGAGGGATTCAGTGCTCCCCACCATAAAATCGTCATTTTGGTCTTAATGAGTTGATTAACTGCACCTCTACTAAAACAGTTTCCATAAAGACAATATGAATTACTTGATGTGTTATAAAGGTCCATGCAGTTCTGAACTGCTATAGTCTGATTATGTATAAAATATATGATGTCAGAATCACTAAGATATTTTAGAGTAAGAGTTCTGTAACTTCTGCCTTGATTGGTTTGAAGTATAGAATAAGGATTTTCAACCATCTGCTCTGATTGGTTCTGATCCTGCTGGCCATTCATTGCTGCAGGAAAAAAGGTTAAAAGCTTTATCTTTCTGGAGTCATTGGAAGGGTGGATGGGATTGCAAATGTTGGTTTCAGAGTTTTACTGTATGTAATTTTTTTACTTTTAAAGACTAACATAACTTTATAGGAATCTGATAAATTACACCAACCTAGTGGCTAGATTGGAAAATTTAGCCAGGCAACAGTCTTCAAATGCATAAGCTAATGTTTGTTCTAACTGAATACAGAAGTTTATTCCCAACATCTTCATATTTTCAGCTCTGCATGAATTGACCAAGTCAGATAAAATTAAATTTAGCATCTGTAAAAAAATGAGACTTGATTTAGGAGGCTTTAGCTGACAATCTATGAAATGGCTGAGTCAGTTACTTAAAAAATAGGTATTACCTTCCTATATTTCATAAAGACCTTTACATGTATAGTATAACCAGTATATGTGTCCACTCTTATCTTACTCCTTTAAACAGAAGTGTGTGGTCACTTATGTGCCATGTATATGAGGTACTTTTGAGTAGAACCTTAATAACAGAAGTTAGAACAACAATTGACAAAAGATCTGAGGACCACAGAGGTGATCATTTCCCACAGTCCTGCATTAGGAATGTCATCATGAGTGGCATGTCTATATTTGTAGACAAAGGTGGAAAAAGGTGTGGGGAGAGTGGGCTGTTTGGGGGGGGGGCATCATCAGCAGTGTAGAGGAGCTGCTGGTCAGTCAGATGCTGTGGTCCGTGCAAGGAGTATCAGTGATAATGAAGTATCATGGTTGCTTAAGTGACAGTCAGTCAGTGTTAGTATTAGGAGCTCTAGTCAGGAGCTAGTGTAGTTCTTTGTTTTACTTTAGCAAAGAAAAAGCAGTTTAGCAGAGTTGTTTGTTATATTGGTACATAACAGCTCTTTACTTAGGCTGAAGCTTTTTTTTATTGCATTTGTTTTCGCTTTTGTCGTAAAGTTTTAGAGGAGGACTTTTTCTTATTTTTTGGTTCTCAGCTTTGAGAGTTACTCCCAACATGTGTAAGGGGATGACAAATGGGAGCATTGCCCAGGGTCCTAACCTAGCCTTGCTACACATGCAGTTATGGTACTAAGATTTTTTTCACTTACTTAAACAAAATAAGATACTATTAGCCATATCCTCTCAGAAGTCCTTCTTGGTAAT
The DNA here is from genome assembly GCF_019279795.1 of Protopterus annectens. Taxonomy (NCBI): domain Eukaryota; kingdom Metazoa; phylum Chordata; order Ceratodontiformes; family Protopteridae; genus Protopterus; species Protopterus annectens. Next base: position 1,094,974,126 of record NC_056737.1, read on the forward strand.
TTGTCTTGAAGATGTATGAACATGATGGTTACTAACCTATCAGTGATATGTGGAGGCTTTTTACGTAAATGAAAAAGAAAGCTTACATTTTCTGAACTTTTTCACACGTTGTCGTATAGGTTCATAGGTGTTTACTAGGCTAATGACCACAAGGGCCTTTTTAAGCCTAGCCATGCATCCCAAATCTCTGATACCTTGATAAGTGTAAGCAGGGGCTTGGAAGATGAAACATTTACAAGCAGGGGCCTTAGAGATGAACCATTTACAGGTTGTCTGTGTCCATTAGAGACATAGGTACCAAACCAGGGATGAATTTGCTGTTGCCCATCCAATTGTTCAGGTTTCACTTGAATTGGGTTAGGGAGGAACTCTGTTTAACATGGATGGGGAGCCTGTTTCCAGATGGGGTAGTCTCTGGGATACATGCCTGTCTGTCCAGCAGGTCCTAGTTATATCACAGGCAAGGTTTAAGTCTTTAGAATAGGTAATTCTGGTACTGTTTGTTTAATGGATATGCAGGAGGTCCATCACAGTGGAGTCTGACAATGCCTTGTATGCCAGGCAGAGCTCTCCCCTCAACACCCTGTAGGAGACAGAATACAGGGATAGGCCTTAAGGCAGTCTACATAGGACATTTTACTTATGCTCTGTATTCTTTTAGTGAGGAACCTCTGTGGACATTCCAGTTGTTGGATACACCTAGTTAGGTATTTACCAAAGTGGGCATTGTATTCATTGACAAGTCTGATGAATGCCAAATACAGTGGAACAATGACTTCCGTGGACCTAGATGCCATACCTTTGTTTATAAGTTGCACAACAGAATGATTTCCTCACTGCTGTAGACATGTGCTAGTCAAAGGCTAGATTAGTGTCTATGTGTGTCAGTAAAGTTCCTGACTACTGGATCAACTGTAAGGGGTGTGTTGTCAAAATTATAGTAACCAGGGGCGGATGACTTCCTGAAGGATACTATTATGCATTTCTTGGCATTTAGTTTTATTCCATCGCTCTGACACCAGTTGTTTGTCTCTGTCAGCCCTTCCAGGAGAACATTTGTGTTAGTGTGGGATTCAGTGACAGCTCCTGATTTGCAGTCGTCTGCAAATTTAGTCAGCCAGAGACCACTGACATTGGCCTCGACTTCAGGGAAGTGAATGTAAAAAGGAGCAGGTCAAGGACTGATCCCTGAGGGACTCCACTTGTAATTGGCCTCTTTGTAGAGGTGGACTCCCCAATTCTGACTTCCTGGATCCCGTCTGTGAGCCACTTGGCTATTCACCAGGTGACATACGGGTTTGTACCTAACCTCTTAAGTTTATCAACAATGCCTGACTGAGGTATTTTATCAAATGCCTTAGCCAGGTCAAGGTAAGCAGTGTGAACCATTTTGCCTTCATCCATTGCTCTGGTGACCTTCTTAAAAAAGTCCACCATGTTGAGTAAACATGACCTGCCTTTGATGAAACCAGACTAGGTTAGGTGCAGTGTCTGGAGGTTTACTAAATCATCATTGGTCATCCCCATGGCTTTACATATAAGACTAGTCAGACATGGGTCTCTAGTTTGCAGGGTTTGTAGATGGACCACCTTTGTGCAGAGGGACAACTGCTGCTATTCTCCATCCATGAGGTATGAAGCATGATTAGAGGCTACAGTTAAATATCAATTCTAGAGGGCTTGATAGGTCATAGTTCATGCTATTTAGAAGGCATCCTGGGATATTGTCTGGGCCCTTTGATGTATTGCTCTTGGCCTTAGAGAGATCATTAAGGACCTGTTCCGTCGTGATAAGATGGGGAGTTATATTTGATGGTATTTCCTAGGGGAAGGTTAAGGGGTTGAGAGGGGTAAACTCGGAGCTGAATTTATCGGCCAGTAGGTTTGCCATTTCTTCTGGGTCAGTGTAGGTGGCTCTGTTTACAATAAGCTCTGCACACAATTGTGTATTGTCTTTGAGGTTGTGGATATAGCTAACAAATGCCTTGTGGTTGTCCTTGGCCTGGGAGGCCAAATTTATCTCACATTTGGCTTTGGTAGACTTTTATTTGTCCTCTGAGTTGTTTGTTTAGTTTGATGAGAGTGCTTTTATCCTGTTGGGTGCTGCACCTCTTAATTTTTGCCATGATTTTCTTCCTTCTGTTGTACAACCTATGGATTTTGTGATTCTACCAGGGTGGCTTGTTGTTTTATTTAGTTATGTACTTCTGCCTGGTGGGTACAGCTAGCTCTATCTAGCTATTAACACACTTCTGTAGGGTTTCTGTGAACAGTTCTACATAGGCAACAGTGCTCCTAAGGTTTATGGGTGCTTGAAATTTTGCCAAGTTATCACTTAATAGCAAGACATTAGCCTTAGAGTAGTTCCTGAATATTCCAAGTTTAGCTTGAGGTCCACGTTTTATTTTTCCTTCAAAGGAAACCATTTTGTGGTCTGGCCTTACCTGGGAAGACATTACATTAGGGGGTGTGCAGCACTCTCCCATATTAGTGAGGACCAGATCCAGTATGGTTGCACCCCAATTGGTGTATTGACAGTCTGGTCCAGGGAGTTTGTGTTTAGAAAATCCAGGAATCTCTGTGCCTGTATGTTTGGTGTCATATAAGATTCCCAGTTAATAGTAGGGTAATTAAAGTCATCCATGAATATAGTATTAGGTTGGATGATAAGTATTTTGAATAAGTTTAAATACATGCTATGTGTTTCCTGGGTCATAGAGGGGGACCTATAGCTTGCAATGAAGTGGTATTGGATTTTGCCTGTGGTGATTTAAACGTAGAGCAGCTCGAGTGCGCTGTCCTGTTTGACCAGCCTTAAGGTATATTTATTTTTGATGTAAATAGAGACACCTCCACCTTAAGTCCCTGTCTGTGTAGTAGCTGGTATAAATGTGTGGAAGGCATTATAACCTGGCACTGTCAGTGTTCTCTCTGCAGCTTTAAACCATGTTTCAGTGAACGCACAGATGTCAGCATTCTCTAGGGTGAAGAGAGCTTCTAGGGAGGGGAGCTTTTTGTTTAGACTCCTAGCACTGAGCAGTAACACTTTTAGATTTTCTTGGTTTGATTTGCTATGTCGGAAGTACTTTTAGTTTGGCATTGCTTAAAAAAGCCACTATGGGGGAGGACAGTGTTTTAGCTAATATTCAAAAGCCTAGAGGGGAAGAGATGCAGACCATCCCTGGCAAAGCAGCATGGTCTGTTGGCTATCTCCTTCCATGCTGACAAATCCTGCACCCCCTTAGAAAGACATCAGAAACCCAAGTCAGTTATTAAAGTCAATCATTTTTTGTTCGTATTGTGGCATCTTCCTTGGAGAAGGTAAAACACTGCTCAATCAGCTTGCTGATCTGCCAGGCCATGGAGCAGATTATCATGGACCTCATTAACAAGGACATTGGCAACCTCCAGACACTTGATCGACACAGTTTGGATTTGTAAAGGGGAGGTCATGCCTGTTAAATTTGGTCGACTTCTTTGAGACAGTCACCAAGGCCAAAGACGAGGGGAGGACAGTGCACACTGCCTACCTTGACCTGGCCAAGGCCTTCGATACTATTCCCCACTCAGGTATAATAGATGAGCTCTTTCAACTAGGCATCAATCCATATGTTATCAGATGGGTAGCAAACTGGCTTACTGATAGAACCCACCTAGTCAAAATAGGGGAAGCCACCTCAAGTAGTAGACCCGTAACAAGTGTGTACCTCAGGGATTGGTCTTGGGGCCTCTGCTGTTTGGAATATACTTCTCAGAGATACAAGTCAAATCTAGTGGGCTATGGCTGACCAAGTTTGCAGATGACTGCAAGATGGGTGCTGTCATCAATTCCCCTAGTGATGTGGACATCCTCCAAGAAGGTCTCCCCCAAACAAATGTCTGGTGCCAGAAACATGGCCTCAAACTGAATGCCAAAAAATGCATCATCATCCATTTTGGGGAGAATGACGTTCCCATAAATTATCACATTGATAATAAGGCACTAAGCATGCAATCAGTCGTGAGGGACTTGGGAACCCAGGTTGATAGCAAATTGACTTTTGACCACCATATTGCCTCTGTTATATGGAAAACTTTCTGCATGGCCCACCTCATTAGTAAGGGTATTTCATCCAGAGACAAGGTGGTCATAACATCCCTGTATTCTTCCCTTATAAGACCGATTATTGAATACAATGCTCCTTTCAGCATATACCTCGCAAATCCCATGGAGCAGCTGGGGAGACCACAGAGATTCATCACCCGGAGAATCCAGGGCCTCAAACATCTACCCTATGCAGATAGGCTAAAAGCCCTGTCCCTCTACTGCTCAGAGGTGACCTCTGTCTAGCATACAAAGCAATCTCAGACCCCACCCTGATGGGACTGCTGAATATCCGCAAGTCAAGTTCCACTCAAGTAATCCACACGTGAGACCTCAACCTGTTCTGTGACATCAATAGGACTTGTTGATGGGACAGATTTGTGTCCCAGAGACTCCCCCTTTTGTGGAATAGACTCCCTCTCCACGTAAAGCAGAGTACCTCATTAAACCTGGATAACTGGATGGGGAACAGAAAATATACCCCTGGGATTCCACCTGTGTCCCTGCTGGACAATGGCATAGGGTGCTGACTTGGAACATGGGCTAAATTCTTGGCTAGGCTTGTAAAGACCTCAGGGTCAATAGCCTAGTACCTTACTGTAATCATATGATCAATGCTAGGCTCATACCAGCCTGAGACACATATTTCGAGAGATCTATGATGTCTTTCTTCATATAGTCTAGGGAAGTACATCTCAGGTCATTTACACTCACATGGACTATGACTGAGTCATACTGGTACTTGTGGTCCAATGACCTGAGTGCGTGCATAATCTGGGGGAACCTAGCCCTTGATAAGTAACTGACCATGGCTTTCTCCTTTCAGCCTGGTGAGAGGGACATCGGTGTGTCTTACAATGGAACCTCCAGTGACCAGAATGTTGGATTGTGTGGTAGCTTGCCTTATGAGCTTAGAAGTAGAGGCTGTGTGAGGTGTGGCTGTATGTGTTGATGGGGGTCTTGTTTTGAGAGAGTGCATTTGGGGCTCCTGAGGGTATTTGTTATGTGTACTTCATCTAGGAGGCCCAGGAGTTTTAAGAAAGTTACATTTAAGTGCCTCAGTATATGTGGGTCTATACATCTGCTCTGAATTAGCCTTGATGGTGCAGTGTGTATGTACTACTGACAATCTTATAAACATTAGGAGTACTTTTATGTGAGAGCTTTGCCTCCAGTGACAGTGTATAAGTACATTTCTCACATATCATATCAGTTTGAGAATTAACTGGCTGTCAGTAAACATGAGGTATTGCCTCAGAATGCCCATATCCACCAAGCTATTAACGGAGGTAGTGGGAAAGTTCATATCCATGGCAACAGATCTTTTTTATTGATTAGACAGTTGGAGTGAGAATATAAAGCAGTGCCAGGAGTATCTGGTTTGCAGCTGTGGGGACAGTTCTTGTCACTGCAAACTAGTTGTCATGTGTGCAACTAGATATTGGAGAAATTTCAGTTATGCTTTTACAGGAAAAATGTCACTCAAGGTGTCTGTGTCTAAACAGTATGCTGCCAAACACTTGAGGGGAAACTAATAAGTAGACCCTGAAAATTTAAAGATGAAGTATTTAGGCAGGTATATTGAAGTTAGAAACAAATCAAGCAGTACTTACTGAAAACAAAAATAAGCTTGTTAAGAATGATGAAAAGAGGAAAGTCGCATGAATGGCTACGCCCTGCTACTACTAGTGTTGGTCTTACCACAGCTTCACTCTACTGGGATATAATGCTCCTTTGCTTCCTCTCTCACCAGAAGCAAAACATTAACACCAATCCCAAAATGTGAAGCAGGCCACAGCCTGTTTGGTCATCCACAGTCGTGGCCCAGATGGTGCAAGGGTCTGTAGGCTTGCTGTAGCCTTTTCCTGGTAGATGTTTTGAATAGCAACCAGACCAGTCAGGAACATCAAGCACAGACTGTGACGACTCACCACAGGCCCAGTGATCAAGGAGCCTCAATCCTCACCACTGGCAATAGTGGGGGATGTACACTGGGAGGATAACAGGCAAATGCACAGTATTTCCAGGTGCAGCTCTCTGCATCAAGTGCAATTTCTCTTAAGAGCACACAGACATTACAGTCAGTCTGGGGCTGTTTTTTTCCCTTTTTCTCCAGATCCCCATTAAGGCTTCCCACTGGCACAGCTGTAGAGTTGAGATCTCAGCTAAGTGGCCAAACCAAGACCCCCAGCACCCTCTCTGTTTAACCAGTGCTTCATGTCCCTGCCCAAGTAGCTGACATACACACACACACTGTTTGAGGTTTGATGTACACACACACACACACACACACACACACACACACACACACACACACACACACACACACACACACACACACACACACACACACACACACACACACACACACACATGGGAAAGGCTGGCACATGTTTACTAGGCATGCCTCCTTTTGCCCAGACTATAAGATAGTTACCACTGCCACCAGCCATCTCCTTATCAGCTACTTTAAGGCCCTTAACAAAGGGTGTCCATTCTTACTGTGTAATATTACTATTAATACAAATGGTAGTTTGATGAAGAGCAAAGCTGTTAGGAGTGGCCCACACAGTGTCAGTAAGTAAATATGCAAGTACTTTCAAAACTTAAATATCTCTGCACAGATCAGCCACAATGAAAGGTTTGCATATTTTAATAATAATAAAAGAATAAGAAAATACTCAGTATATATTCACAGTTACATCAGAGTTCAAAATCACAGGAAACATTTACAGTGGATATAAAAAGTGTACACACCCCTGTTAATATGCCAGTTTTTTTGTTATATAAAAAATGAGACCACAATAAATCATTCCAAAACCTTTCCCACCTTTAATGTGACCTATAACCTGTGCAATTCAATTGAAAGACAAACAAATCTGTTGGGGAAAAAATAAAAAAATAAAAATCGCACAATAAGCTGGTTGCATAAGTGTGCACACCCTTAAACTAATACTTTGATGAATCACCTTTTGATTTGCTTACAACATTCAGTCTTTTTGGGTAGGAGTCTATCAGCATGGCATATCTTGACTTGGCAATATTTGCCCACTCTTCTGTGCAAAAGTGCTCCAAATCTGTCAGATTGCGAGTGCATCTCTTGTGCACAGCCCTCTTCAGGTCACCCCACAGATTTTCTATTGGATTTAGGTCTGGGCTCTGGCTGGGCATTTCCAAAGTTTAAATTTTCTTCTGGTGAAGCTATTCTTTTGTTGATTTGGATGTATGCATGGGGTCATTGTCGTGTTGAAAGGTGAAATTCCTCTTCATCTTCAGCTTTCTAGCAGACGCCTGAAGGTTTTGGGCCAAAAGTGACTGGTATTTGGAACTCTTCATAATTCCCTCCACCTTGACTAAAGCCCCAGTTCCAGCTGAAAAAAACAACCACAAAGCATGATACTGCCACCACCATGCATCACCATGGGGATGGTGTTCTTTTGATGTTGCAAAGTGTTGTTTTTGTGCCAAATGTACCTTTTGGAATAGTGACCAAACAGTTCAACCTTGGTTTCATCAGACCGTAACACATTATCTGAAGTAGTTAACTTCATTTGTGCATCAGCCCATGGGTTATCGGATCCACATCGGATCCGAGCTGGCAGTTTCCAACAGCTAAGATCCGAGCTCCAAGCTCCTCCCCCTTACCCATAACTTCCTGCCATCCCTTCCTGACCCTAGATCTAGTTTGCCGCGGTTACACCAGAAGCTTGATCTTGAGCTTCCAGGACTTCAAGAGTTTTTCTGTGAGAAAATCTTTTCTTTTTCGATTATAGTTAAAGTTTTTGAGTGAGTTTTGTGTGTGAGTTACCTTTCCTTTAGTTTTAGAGTAATTGTTAGCCTTTCCTCCCCCGTTTCTCATGAGAGCGTTAGGGTGTGTGTGTGTGTGTGTGTGTGTGTGTGTGTGTGTGTGTGTGGTTTATGGGGCCTAGTGTGTGCGTTTAGGTTATTATGTCTGAGGCTGCCAAAACTTTTTTCTCCAAGTGTACCGAGTGTGGCCATAAGCTTTCCCTGGCTGATGGCCACACTCGGTGCGTTATATGCCTTGGGGTTGAACACCTGTCTTCTGGCTGCTCTATTTGTGCAGCGTTCAACCCCAGGGCTATCAGGGACCGGAGGTTAAAGCTGATTCTGGTGGGACTTCTGCCCCCGGACTCGGCTCCGTCCTCCAGTCCCTCTGTGGCTCCTGCCGCGGCTGCAGCAGCGCCTACGGATACTTCCCTTCCCCTGGCCGGGACTCAACCTCCCACCTTGGGCCAGGAGGGAGAAGCGCCGAGAAAAACACCACAAGCCCAGGATGTCCGGGCCTTCTCCTTCCTGGCTCCGTTCTCTCAGCTTTTCGCCGGGGCCGGAGGAGGATGAGGCCCGGTCTCCCTCGAGGTCATTGAGGCGGCACTCCCATCCCGCCTCGGTGGCCTCTTATAGGTCCACGAGAAGCCTAACAGATGCAAACTTGGACCATATGATGAGAAGGTTCCTCCAGGCCCAGCTGCAGATGGGAGTGCTCCTGCCCCCCCCCCCACTCCGGGGGAGAGCTCAACCCCTTTTTTTGCCCTGATTGCTCCTTCCCCGACCTGCTTTCCAGGTTCGGGGTCTACGGAGCCGAGTAATGTCAGAGCCAGGGGAATGTCGGCGCTGATGGAGTCGGGTACTTCGGCGCCGACAGCTCCTTCGAGCCTGTCAGGTCCCTTTTCTTCGGATCCAGGCTCTTGGAGTCGAGCGTTGAGCTTCGGATCCGAGGCGGTCAGTATGCCTTCAGCTCCGGCTAGGTCAGAGCGTACTGACCCTTCGGATCCGATCGCATTGGCTCCGGCCCCGATCTGCTCGTCGGATCCAAGGGAGGGTCTGCTCTCGGATCCTAGGGAGAGCGGCTCTCCTTCGGCATTCGACATGGTGGAGAGGGTTCTGTCGAGGGATTCCAGGCCCCCGGCCTTAGCTACCACTCCACCCTGCACTCCCTCGCAAACAGGTCCGACTTCTATCACCCGGCCCCAGGGACAGCCTGCTCAGATGTCCCAGATTGTTCCCTTGTTGGAACAGGATGTGGTTGGTGAGGCCTCCTCGGACAGCCCCCCCCCGAGGAAGTTCCTCACAAATGCAAGTGCAAAAGGAGGCACTTGGACTCCCCTGAGTCTTTGACAGAGGACACGGACTTGGAGGAAGTGGAAGGTTCCCCAAGATCACCCCCCGAAGACGTCTCATTTGGAGACATAATGGAGATGCTCAGGATCAGAGGGGGGTGGTCTGCCCCAAAGCCTACCTCGGACGAGTCCGTGTTCCTGGAGGCATTTGAAGCAGGCCGTCTACCTCTTGGGTGTCCCCTCCAGCCGATCCCCTGGTAGATCTGATCACTACCAGGGCATGGAAGGAGCCGGACACTGTGGAGCCCGTCCCTAAGAGGCCAGACAGAATTCTTAGCCCCCCCCCCCTCGGACAGGTCACATTGGAGTAAGGGAACCCCCGTAGATGCCATGTTGGTGGCGGAAGCCACCAAAAGGGAACTGGCCCAGGAGAGTCCCTCGGTCCATCCCCCGGACAAGGGGTCTCGGGCGATGGACCGTTTGGGAAGTGGATGTTTGCTTCAGCCACCTTCTCCATAAGGTCGCTAAACTACATGGCACATGTCATACGGCTCCAGCGGGATCTTATTAAAGAATACGCTGGGTCACCCCCAGAGTCCATGTCGGCAGAGGACAAACAGGTGTACTCTACCCGAATGGCCACTCTCAGGTCTATTTCCAATACCTCTATGCGGCTACTGTCCCATGCTACGGAAGGAGCCGCTAGAGCTAGCGGAGCGGGCGTCGTCCTAAGGCGACAGGCGTGGCTCTGCCACTGTGATTTTGCGGAACCCTTCAAGGCGTCATTCACTAATGCCCCGTTTGATGGTTCTGCCCTGTTTGGCAAGACCGTACGCGACACCTTGGTCCAGAGTGAGAAGGATGGGAAGACGTTGTCTGCCATCGGAGTCTGCTTCTCTGCTCCCCAGAGGTCCTTCTCAAAGAACTAAAAGGGACAGAAGAAGATGTGGTTCCGAAAGTCTCAACAATCCCGTTTCGCTCCGGAAAACCTGTCCTTCAGAGGCAGAGGAGGACAGGGTGGACGCCGCCCTAGAGGCAGAGGGGGCCCGAAGAACTTTGGGTCCAGAGAACCTTTCTCTGATCAGCCCACGCAGCAACCCTGAGGGGTTACCTGACTGCTCCACTCTGGAGGCAGTCGGGGAGCATTTCTCAAAGCACCTAGCAGCTTGGGAAGTCCATCACGACAGACCACTGGGTGCTTCGAATTATATCCAGAGGCTATGAGATTCCGTTTCTCCATCCCCCTCTCAGACCCAGATACCTCCCCGATGTCCCACCAGATCAGAGGGAGGCTGCAGCCGCAGAAATTCGTCAGCTGCTAGAAAAAGGAGTGATCCAGCACATCCCCCCAGACCAGTACGGATCAGGCTTTTACTCCAGGTTCTTCTTGGTGCCAAAAAAGATGGGGGACTTAAGACCAATCCTCAACCTATCCCTCTTGAGCCTGGCAATAGCCAAAGAAAAGTTCTGGATGGTCACTCTTCAATCCATTCTCCCCCTCTTGCAGGAGAACGACTGGATGTGCTCCATAGACTTCAAGGATGCGTACTACCACATCTTGATGGACAGACGATCCAGGAGGTTTCTCCGCTTGAGGCTAGGAGCCAGCCATTACCAATTCAGGGTCCTCCCCTTTGGTCTCACCACGGCCCCCCAGGTGTTCACCAAAGTGTTAACGGTGGTTGCGGCCCACCTGAGACTCCAGGGAATTCAGGTCTTTCCATACCTGGACGACTGGCTCCTGACCACCCCCACAAGGCATCTACTCTGCACAGCCAGGAATTTCTTTCTTCGACTAGCTCCCTGGCTGGGATCACAATCCATGCTGGAAAATCCTCCCTGCTCCCGACTCAGATCATAGATTTTATCGGAGCCATGTTGGACACAAACCAGCTCTTAGCCTTCTTAACTCCGGACCGGATGCGATCTCTAAGACTCCATGTGCAGGCGATTCTTCATTGCCTCTGGCGGAATTGGTCCTGAGGGCCCTAGGCTCGATGGCAGCTACCATCAATCTCCTTCCCATGGCATGCCTAAATATGAAGATTCTGCAATGGACCCTCCAAGTACAATGGTCCTTCCTGCGTTATCCCCTGAGCCATCCTGTCCCTCTCAGCAGGGTTTGCAGGAGAGCCCTCTTATGGTGGCTCCAGTCTCTGGACCTCCAAAAGGGGCGCCCCTTCTCTATGTCCCCTCCCCTAGCCACGTTGACCACGGACGCCTCTCGCCTCGGGTGGGGGGGCATTGTTTGTGCAGGACCGTCCAAGGAACGTGGAACCAGATGGAGACCTCACTGCATATCAATGTCCTAGAGATGAGGGCAGTGCTGTTAGCGTTGCAAGCACTTCAGAGCCTTCTTCCCATCGGGACTATTGTGATCCAAATGGACAATATGTCAGTCGTTTGGTATATCAACAAACAAGGGGGAACCAGGTCCTATCCACTTTGTCGAGAGGCCATGAGAGTTTGGGAATGGGCGATTTCCACCAACCGCTTTCTCATAGTGACGCACATTCTGGGCTGGTCCAACATCCTAGCAGACAAATTGAGTCGCACCATCCTCTCACCGTATGAGTGGTCTCTGAATCCCAAAGTAGCGAAGCAGATCTTCTCCAAATGGGGTCAACCTTGTTGCAATCTTTTCGCCTCTCCTTCAAACACGAAGTGCAACACCTACTTCGCTCTAATTCCCCCACCCAGGGAATCACCAAGAGACGCTCTGGTGCATGCTTGGCCATCCGGTCTACTTTATGCTTACCCGCCTCTTCCCCTGATGCTGAAGTTTCTGCAGAAAGCCAGATGGTTGGGGAGCACTATAATCCTCATTGCCCCATTCTGGCCTTGTCAGGCATGGTTCCCATATCTATGGTCTCATCTAGTGAATCCTCCCTGGATTCTAGATCCTGTCCCGGATCTGATATTTCACCCTTTGGGCCTGCCGGCCCTGAACCTGGACAACCTCAAGCTCGTGGCTTGGTTGATCCAGTTCCACTGTTAGCTAGGACTCCCGGTATCTCTTCCCCGGTCAAAGCGATCCTAGTAGCTTTTCACAAGCCATCTACTAGGAAAGGTTATCGTAGCAAATGGAAATGCTTTTCTATTTGGGCAGAACATCAGAAACTAGATCCTTTTACAGCTCCGTTACCAGCTGTGCTGGATTTTCTGTCAGGATTATTTAATCAGGGTGCTAGCACTTCCACAGTCAAAGTCCAATTGGCGGCAATCACTCATTACCATGTTGGATGTGATCTTGGCCCTTTGACCTCATCCAGATTGTGTAGGGCCTTCTTAAAAGGCACCTTCTTACTAAGACCTCCGGTGAAGGGTGTAATTCCTCCTTGGGACTTATCGCTGGTACTCCAGGCTTTAACAGATTCTCCCTTTGATCCTGCTGCTTCGGTAGATCTCAAATTCTTATCCTGGAAAACGGCTTTTCTGGTTGCTATTACTTTGGCGAAAAGGGTTTTGGAACTTCAAGCCCTTTGTGCCGAGCCACCGTACTTGACTTTCCACAAGGATAGGGTATTCCTCAGGACCAATCCCTCTTTTCTGCCCAAAATTGCTTCCGAATCTAACAACAACCAGTCTATTAATTTGCCAGTCTTCTTTCCCAATTACCAAAATAAAGGCGAATACAAGTTACACTCTTTGGATGTACACAGACAGTTAAGATTCTATTTGCACAGGACAGCCAGTCATAGGCAATCCTATGATTGTGTCCTTTGCTAAATCCAGTTTGGGGAAATCTGTTTCTAAAGTCACACTGTCCAGGTGGATTTCCCAGTGTATTCTCCTGGCTTATGAGAGTTCTAGCCGGCCTGCTCCTCATGGAGTCCATGCCCATTCTACTCGGTTTGTTTCTACCTCTGCTGCTTTTCAAGCTAGAGTTTCGTTGGATGACATTTGCTCTGCTGCCACGTGGGCTTCTTCTCATACATTTATAAACCACTATAAGTTGGATCTGGTTTCCAGAGGGAGAGCATCCTTTGGCTCCGCAGTGCTCCGGAACATCCTTCCATAAGGGCCTCCCAAGATTCAGGTAGCTGGGGACTCTGTCCCATAGGTTGATGCACAAATGAAGTTAACTACTTCAGATTAAGAAGTTATGTACTCACCATAACGTTCCATCTGAGTAGGTAAACTTCATTTGTCATCAGCCGTCCCTCCCTCCGTTCCCCCTGTCCTCTTCGGATGTTCATAGATATTCCTGCTTCATGGTGGATTGTATCCAGTTTACACTAGGCAGGTTGTGATTGCAGGTCTTGCTTTTAGGCAAACTCGATCTGAGGTCAGGAAGGGATGGCAGGGAGTTATGGGTAAGGGGGAGGAGCTTGGAGCTCGGATCTTAGCTGTTGGAAACTGCCGGCTCGGATCGATGTGGATCCGATAACCCATAGGTTGATGACAAATGAAGTTTACCTACTCAGATGGAACGTTATGGTGAGTACATAACTTCTTATTCCCACATACTTTTGGGAAACTTGATGTATTGTTTTGCAAATTTTAACCGGGCCTGGCTTCCATCTTGCAACCCTACCCCATAGTCTAGACATACAGAGAATATGGGAGATTGTTGTCACATGTAATACACAACCAGTACTTGCCAGAAATTCCTGCAACTCCTTCAGTGTTGCTGTAGGTCGCTTGGCAGCCTCCATGACCAGTTTTTGTCTTGTTTTTTCATCAATTTTAGAGGGACGTCCAGTTCTTTGCAACATTATTGTTTTCCCATATTTTCTCCACTTTTTGATGACTGTCTTCACTGTGTCCCATGGTATATCCAATGCTGTGGAAATTTTTTTATACCCTTCTCCTGACTGATACCTTTCAACAGTGAGATCCCTTTGATGCTTTGTGGGCTATCTGTGAACCATGGCTTTTGCTGTAGCAGGCAACTGAGTAAATATCACAGAAATCCTGCTAGGACAGCTGAACTTTATTTAGGGTTACTCAGAGTCTCTTTAATTGATGGCAGGTGTACCCAAGAAGACTGAATGCTGTAATTAAATCAAAAGATGCTTCAACAAAGTATTAGTTTATGGGTGTGCACACTTATGCAACCAGCTTATTGTACATTTTTTATTTTTTATATTTTTCCCCTAACAAATTTGTTTGTTTTTCATAGGTTCATAGGTGTGTACTAGGCTAATGGCCCTGGAGCCTTTACAAGCCTAGCCCATAGGATTACCCTGGCATTGTGTCACCTGAACTTAGTTCCCAGTGCCTCTGTCAAGTAAAGCCACTGGAGTGATCCTGGAGTGAATTTTCTATTTCCTATCCACTCATCAAGAATTCTCTTGAAGAGGGCCAGTGAGGTGCTCTGTTTGACATGTATGAGAAGTCTATTCCATAGCATGGGCAGCCTCTGGATAATGAACCTGTCTCTCCAGCATGTTCTGTTGATTGTGGTAATGAGATTGAGGTCTCTGGAGTGTGTGGTGTGGAGGGATTGGGATTCCTTTAGATGTAGCATTTCTAACAGAGCTGGGCCAGACATGGCTTTGTAAGTCAAGCAGAGATTGCCACTAAGTAGGCAATATGAGACAGAGAATAGTTGGAGTTTTTTGAGTCTGTCCATATAGGACAAATGTTTAAGGCCTAGGATCCTCTTTGCGAGGTACTTTTGCCGCCTCTCCAGTTGTTGGAGGTTTTTAGTGAAGTACATGCCAATGAGGCATTGTACTCAATGATTGCCCTAATGAGGGACCTCTTTCTTCCTGGATGCAAAACCCTTAGTAATGAGATGTGCCACATTCAAGGACTTACTGACCACAGTGGCCATTTGGTGGTCAAAAGAGAGGTTGCTTTCAACCTGTGTTCCCAGATCTCTTATAACGCCTTCTGTGTTCAGTGGACTACCAGCAATGTGGTAATTCATGGGAACCAGGGTTTTCCCAAAGGGGATGATGACACTTTTTTTTGGCATTGAGCTTAAGGCCATGGTTCTGACACCAGCAGCTGGTGTCAGTGAGGCCTTTCTCTATGTTCATAGGTTCATACTAGGCTATCTGCCCTAGGGCATTTATAAGCCTAGCCAGAATGTGTTTGGCTTTCGCCACCCATTTTAAATTAATTTTGCTATGCCTTTTTTCGAGGTTAGTATACTGTGCCTCTGTCTAACAGTGACACAGAAGTGATACCCGGGTTAAACCTACGATCTCCCATCCACTCATCAGTATTCCTCTTGAAGAGGGTCAATGAGGGACTCTGCCTAACCTGGACTGGGATTTTATTCCAGAGTGAAGGTAGCCTCTGGGTTATGAATCTGTCCCTCCAGCATGTCCTATTTATTTCAGTGCTGAGGTTCAAGTCTCTCGAGCGCGTAGCTCGATGGGATTGTCAACATCACTTGGGGAGTTCATAATAGCTCCCAACTTGCAATTGTCTGTGAAAGTCGTCAGCCACAGTCCCTATGTTTGGCCTGGACTTCAGAGAAGTAGGTACCACACAGGAGAGGACCCAGGACTGAACCCTGTGGGACTCCACTCATGACTGGTCGGCAGTCTGACTTGGAGTCAGCTACTTTCACACTGTGGGTTCTACCTGAGAGCCAGTTTGCAACCCACCTAGTGATATAGGGGTTGATGCCTAGCTTAGTGAGTTTTTCTGTGATTCCTGAGTTGGGGAATAGTATCAAAGTCCTTGGCCAGATCAAGGTAGGCTGTATGGACCACCTTGCCTTCATCTACAGCTCTGGTGACTGACTCAAAGAAATTGACCAAGTTGAGCAGGCATGATCTACCCTTCACAAAACTAAACTGTGTGGGATCCAAAGTTTGGAGATTCCCTCTATCCTTGTTTATTAGTTCCATGATGATGTGTTCCATAGCTTTGCATATCAGACTTGTCAGGCTAATGTGGTGATAGTTCCTATGGTCTGTAGTCGCTCCTCCTTTGTGGAGAGGGATGACTGTAGCAGTGCGCCCTTTGGTAGGGACAAAGCCTGAGGTGAGGCTGTGATTGAACCGAGCACACAGATGCGGTGCCAGTTCACTCTGTAGTTCATGTAGAACACAGCCAGGGATATTGTCAGGTCCCACGGAAGCTGTATTCTTGGCTTTGGACAGTGCTGTTTTAACCTGTGCAGCAGTAATACTGGGTGCCTGGAAATCTACTGGTATTGTGACTGGTCTTTTGGGGGGGGGGTAAAACTGGCACTAACTCTGTCAGCTAGTATATTGGCAATATCTGTTGGCTCGGTATAGGAGGTACCATTGTGCAGTAGCTCAGTGCAAATCTGGTATTGCTGTGGAGATTCTTTACATAACTATAGAAGGCATTGTGAGTGTCTTTACTATCTGCTGCAATTCTGTTTTCATAGTTAGCTTTAGAGGATTTGATGAGGGGACTCAGCTTTTTGTTGAGGCTGATAAGGGAGTTCTCCCAGTCTTGGGACTTCACCTTATTCTGCATCAGTTTCCTCCTTCTGTTTTAGAGTTTGTTTATGGCAGGGGACTGCCAGATTGGCTTCCTTTTTTTTGGAGAAGAGTGTCTTGTTTCTATTGGGTATGGTGAGATCCATGTATTTGTATACGTGTTCGTTTCAATTGAATTGTACAGGTTATAGGTCACATTAAAGGTGGGGAAAGTTTTGAAATGATTTATTGTGGTCTCATTTTCTTATATCGCAAAACCCTGGCATTTTAACTGTACACTTTGTATAGCCACTGTAAAACAACATTGCAGGACATTCTGAACTAAATAAAGAAAAATATCTCAACTAAGCTTTGCTATATTCCTGACGCGTAAGAGAATTATACTATTCCCCAGAAGCTTACTTTATCAACATAACGCAGGTGTGGTGAATGGTTCTTATCAGATCCAAAACAGAATACAGAATGCCCTGTCTCACTAAGAGACTCCGCAAATTAATATCTCAAATATTACTGCTGAGATAGCTTGCAGAATTACATAACATCATTTCTTGTTGTCTGACTCTATCCCAGGTGAATCCCTTACTTCTGGAATCTGGCAGTATTTATCATTTACCAGTGAAAATACATAGCCCTCAGATCTTTGGCAGATGCTGGAAGTCATAAAACAATTGCATTCCTTCACATTTCAAGACTAGTAATCAGTTCCCTCCGAAGACAATACAGGAAGCTTCTCAGCACAGATATTATGTCTTTGGTCTAGTCAATAAAGTAATATAACTGCAGCTGTTTTTCTGAAGTTAATGTCCTGTATTCCAGTATCCACTGTTAAAATATATGCATTTAAACAGTTACAATAGTGCATGTACGTTTCTGTTCTCTTCCAGCAGGGCATACTGTGGTTACATTGTAAGCACAAGCACTTTATAAAATACTTTTTAACACATGTCTGTACAGATCAGTTTGATATACACATAACTTGCAAATCTGAAGTAGGATGTTCATTTGTCAGCAACCTGTGGGTTACGGATCTGATATCGGATCCGAGCCAGCAACTTGTTTCAAGCTAATGGATCCGAGCTCCTAGCTCCTCCCTTCACCCATAATCCCCTGCTAACCCTCCATGACCTCAGATCTAGTTTGCCGCGCTTGTGATGGCTGGATCCTTTTAGAGCTCTTCAGATAAGTGAGGAAAAAGTTACCTTTTTCTAAGTACTTTTCATCAGGAATTTCTTTTTTAGTTTAAATTAATACTTTTAAAGTGTGTCTGAGTTAGGTTCCTTGTTTTTTAATTAGTACCCTCCCTTCGCTGGTCGCTAGTGTGTGAGTGTTTGTTGCGTGTCTTTTGGGGCCTGTGTGTGTGTAGTTTTTCTTTTTTTAGTTAAAAAAAAGGAATGGCTGAGGCCCCAAAAGCCATATTTTCTAAATGTACCGAGTGTGGCCATAAGCTCTCCCCGACTGATGGCCACACTCGGTGCGTTCGGTGCCTTGGCGTTGAACACCTCACCTCGGGCTTTACTATCTGTGCAGCGTTCAACCCCAGGGCACTGAAAGAACGGAGGTCGAAGCTGGTCCTGGCGGGACTTCTACCCCCGGATTCGGCTTCGGCCTCCGCTACCTCTGCTAATCCCCCCCCTGCCTCCAACTGGGACTCAAACTCCCGTTAAAGTGTCGGAGGACAGGGAGGCCAGGAGGGAGAAACGGAGGGAGAAGCACCTCAAGCGGCAGGCCGAGACCTCCGTTTCGGCCCCGCCAGCTAAGCGGGCTTCTCCCTACACTGCTTCTAGGTCTCCTCCTCCTCGGCTCCGATCCCCTTCTTTCTCCCCGGGGCCCGAGGAGGAGGAGACCCGATCTCCGTTGAGGTCATTGAGGCGGCATTCCAGGCCTGCCTCGGTGGCCTCCTTGAGATCTACCTTCAGTTTATCAGATGCAGACTTGGACCGGATGATGCGAAGGTTCATCCAGGCCCAGCTGCAGATGGGAGTGCTCTTGCCTCCCCCCCCCCTCAGGGGGGGAGCTCGACACCTTTTTTTCCACCCAATTGCTCCTTCTCCGACCCACTACACGGGTTCGGAGTGCTCGGAGCCGAGCAGCCTTGGAGCCGGGGGTGGGTCGGCGCCGACAGTACTTGGTACTTCGGATCCGACCCTGCCCTCGAGCCTGTCGGATCCGACCTCTCGGAGCCGTGGTCCGAGCTTCGGATCTGGGGGATTCAGTGTGCCTTCGGCTCCGTCCAGGTCGGAGCACACTGGTCCCTCGGATCCGACGGTCTCGGCGCCGGCTCCGATCCCTTCATCGGATCCGAGTGGGAGCCGACTTTCGGATCCATTGGAGAGTGGCTCTCCCTCGGCATTTGATGTTATGGAGAGGGCTCTGTTGAGAGCATCCGGACCCCCGGTCCTTGCATCGACTCCTCCCTGCACTCCCTCTCTGCTGGGCCAGGCTTCTTCACCCGGCCAAAGGGACAGCCTGCTTCGATGTCACAGATAGTTCCATTGGAACAAGATGTTGCTGGCGAGGCTTCCTCGGACAGTCCCCCCAAGGAAGCTCCCCGCAAGCATAAGTGCAAAAGGAGGCATGTGGATTCCCCTGAGTCATTAACCGAGGACACGGACTTGGAGGAAGGGGAAGGCTCCCCAAGATCGCCCCTTGAGGATGTCTCCTTTGGAGACATCATGGAGATGCTGAGAATCAGAGGTGGGTGGTCTGCCCCTAAGTCTTCCTCTGATGAGTCCGTGTTTCTGGAGGCATTCGAGGCAGGCCCGTCTACCTCCTGGGTGTCCCTTCCAGCCGACCCCCTGGTGGACCTCATTACCACCAGGGCGTGGAAGGATCCAGACACCGTGGAGCCAATACCGAAGCGACCGGATAGGATTCTTAGCCCACTCTCAGATCGGTCACATTGGAGTAAGGGCCCCCCTGTAGATGCCATGTTGACGGCGGCAGCCACAAAGAGGGAATTGGCTCAGGAGAGTCCCTCAGTCCATCCACCAAGCAAAGAGTCCCGTTTGATGGATCGCTTAGGGAAGCGAGTCTTTAGTTCAGCGACCTTCTCAGTAAGGTCTCTGAATTATATGGCACATGTCATCAGGATGCAGCGGGATCTTATCAAAGAATAAGCTGCATCCCCCCCGAGTCCATGTCGGAGGAGGATAAACAATTGTACTCCACCCGAATGGCCAGTCTGAGATCTATTTCAAACACCTCTATGCGGCTGTTGTCCCACGCCACAGAGGGAGCCGCTAGGGCTAGCGGAGCAGGCCTAGTCATGAGACGTCAGGCCTGGCTCCGTCATTGCGACTTTACGGAGCCCTTTAAAGCGTACTTCGCGAACGACCCCTTTGATGGTTCTGCCCTATTTGGAAAAACAGTTCGCGAGACGCTTGTCCAGAGTGAGAAGGACGGGAAGACGTTGTCTGCCATCGGAGTCCGCTTCTCTGCTCCCCAGCGGTCCTTTTCAAGGAACCAAAAGGGTCAGAAGAAGATGTGGTTCCGGAAATCACAACATTCCCAACCAGCTCCGGACAACCAGTCCTACCGTGGCAGAGGTGGACAGGGGGATGTCGCCCCAGGGGCAGAGGGGCTCAGAGAAATTTTGGGTCCAGAGAACCTTTCTCTGAGCGGCCTGCGCAGCAGCCCTGAGGGGTTGCCTGGCTGCTCCACTCTGGAGGCAGTCGGGGGGCGTTTTTCAAAACATCTAGCGGCATGGGAGTCCATCACAACAGACCGCTGGGTGCTTCGCATCATATCCAGAGGGTACAAAATACCAATACTTCATGTCCCCCAATCCAAGAACCTCCCCGATGTACCACCCGATCAGAGGGAGGCCGCGGCCACAGAAATACTGCAGCTGCTAGAAAAAAGAGTCATCCAGCCCGTCCCCCAAGACCAGCTCGGATTAGGGTTCTACTCCAGGTTCTTTTTGGTGCCAAAAAAGACGGGGGATCTGAGACCCATCCTAGACCTTTCCCGCTTGAACCTGTCAGTAACCAAGGAAAAATTCCGAATGGTCGCTCTTCAATCTATCCTCCCCCTTTTGAGGGAGAATGATTGGATGTGCTCTATAGACCTTAAGGATGTGTATTACCACATCTTAATGGACAAACGATCCAGGAGGTTCCTTCGCTTCCGGCTGGGAGCCAGTCACTACCAGTTCAGGGTCCTTCCCTTTGGCCTCACCACAGCCACCAGGGTGTTCACCAAAGTGTTAGCAGTGATTGGGGCCCACCTGAGACTCCAGGGAATTCAGGTCTTCCCGTACCTGGACGACTGGCTCCTGACCGCACCAACAAGGCATCTACTTTGCTCGGCCTGAGACTTCTTTCTCCATCTAGCCCCACAACTAGGCATTACTATCAATGTCGGCAAATCTCTACTGGCTCCAACACAGATCATAGAATTCATAGGTGCTAGAATAGACACCAGAGATTTGTGAGCCTTCCTAACTGCCGAGAGAATCCGAAACCTACAACTTCATGTGCAGGCTATCCTTCATTCAGAGGCTTCTCCAGCGGAATTGATCCTGAGGGCACTAGGCTCCATGGCGGCAGCGATTACACTCCTTCCATGCGCCCGTTTGAACATGCGAGTCCTGCAATGGACTCTGTTAGTGCAATGGTCCTTCCTATCTCTTCCTCTCCACCATCCCATTGCTATCAGCAAGGCTTGCAGAAGGGCACTACTATGGTGGCTCCAAGCATCGAACTTCCATACGGGCCGTCCCTTCTGCACCTCTCCCCCTATCGCCACGGTGACCACGGACGCTTCCCGCCTCGGGTGGGGGGGGCATTATTCAGGCAGGACAGTCCAAGGCACGTGGAACGATACAGAGACCTCCCTGCATATCAACGTTCTGGAGATGAGAGCGGTGCTGTTGGCATTGCAAGCACTTCAGAGCTTCCTCCCCGCAGGAACGATTGCAATTCACTCGGACAACATGTCAGTGGTCTGGTATATCAACAAACAGGGGGGAACCAGATCTTATCCTCTTTGCCACGAAGCCATGAGAGTGTGGGAATGGGCGATCTCCACCAACCGCTTTCTGATTGCAACGCACATTCCGGGGAGGACCAACATCCTAGCGGACAAGCTCAACCGCACCCTTCTTACCCCTTATGAGTGGTCTCTCAATCCTCTAGTAGCGAAGCAGATATTCGCAACATGGGGGCAACCCTGCTGCGATCTTTTTGCATCTCCATCAAACGCCAAATGCGACAATTTCTTCGCTCTAATCCCCCCATCAGGGGAATCTCCAAGAGACGTTCTGGTGCATGCTTGGTCACCCAGTCTACTCTATGCC
Source organism: Protopterus annectens (assembly GCF_019279795.1). Taxonomy (NCBI): domain Eukaryota; kingdom Metazoa; phylum Chordata; order Ceratodontiformes; family Protopteridae; genus Protopterus; species Protopterus annectens. The sequence continues at coordinate 1,094,995,960 of NC_056737.1, forward strand.
TATCCTCCTCTTCCAATGATGATACAACTCTTACAGAAAGCCTCGCGGTTGGGGAGCAAGATGATTCTCATTGCCCCATTCTGGCCTCCACAAATTTGGTTCCCTTACCTGTGGTCTCACCTTGTGAATCACCCTTGGATTCTAGATCCCATTCCGGATCTCATCTCCCATCCGTTGGACGTGCCAACTCCAAACCTGGACAATCTGAAACTGACAGTTTGGTTGCACTCCTAGTTAGGACTCCCGGTATCTCTTCACCAGTCAAAGCCATCCTCATGGCAGCGCATAAGCCCTTCACCAGGAAAGTGTATCACAGTAAATGGAAACGTTTTTCTATCTGGGCGGAGCGCCGCAATCTAGATCCCTTTACGGCTCCTCTTCCATCCATTTTAGACTTCCTAACTGAACTCTTTCAGGAAGGCGCTAGTTGTTCAACTGTCAAAGTGCAATTGGCAGCCATTTCTCATTATCATGTGGGACATGATACAGGGCCCTTGATGTCAGCCAAATTGTGTAAAACCTTTCTCAAGGGTATCTTTTTACTTAGACCCCCTGTAAAAGAAGCCGTACCACCATGGGATCTTACTTTAGTTCTTCAAGCCTTGACTGCTCCACCCTTTGAACCCGCTGCTTCAGTGGATCTCAAATTCTTGTCATGGAAAACAGCATTCCTTGTAGCCATTACTTCAGCGAAAAGAGTGTCGGAACTTCAGGCTCTTTCTGTGAAGCCTCCATACCTGATTTTTCACCCTGATAGAGTGTACCTCAGGATCAATCCCTCCTTTCTTCCCAAGATAGCATCAGAAACCAACATAAACCAATCCATAAATTTACCGGTTTTCTTCCCTAAATATCAAAATAAGGGTGAATACAAGCTGCACTCATTGGATGTTCATAGGCAGCTCCATTTTTATACCCATAGGACAGCTGGCCATAGACAATCTGACCAGCTGTTCGTTTCCTTTGCCAAATTTAACTTAGGGAAAGCTATCTCTAAAGTATCTTTATCTCGCTGGATTTCCCAATGTATCCTACTGGCTTATCAAGCCTCAGGTAGACCCGCACCAGAAGGAGTTTGTGCTCATTCCACCCGCTCCATTTCTACTTCTGCGGCTTTCAAGTCTCGAGTTCCTTTGGATGATATTTGTTCTGCAGCCACTTGGGCTTCATCTCATACCTTTATCAACCTCTACAAGCTAGACCTGCTTTCTAGAAGGAGAGCATCCTTTGGCTCTGTGGTGCTTCGTAATATCCTTCCATGATGGCCACCCAGGGTGCAGATAGCTGGGGACTCTGTCCCACAGGTTGCTGACAAATGAACATCCTACTTCAGATTTAGAAGTTATGTACTCACCATAACGTTCCATCTGAGTAGGTAGTTCATTTGTCTGCAACCATCCCCTCCTCCTTCCCCCTGACCTTCTTCGGATCTATTAGTTGTTAGATATCCTTTGTTGGATATATATTGAGAGGCAAACTCGATCTGAGGTCATGGAGGGTTAGCAGGGGATTATGGGTGAAGGGAGGAGCTAGGAGCTTGGATCCATTAGCTTGAAACAAGTTGCCGGCTCGGATCCGATATCGGATCCGTAACCCACAGGTTGCAGACAAATGAACTACCTACTCAGATGGAACGTTATGGTGAGTACATAACTTCTAATTCTAATACAGTTGTAATACAAGCATTCTATATAAATCATGTTGATATTCAGAAATGACATGTAAATATTTAAAACATTCCATATAACTGTGCTGGCAGTATCTCCATTCATGAAACAGATAACTCACTGCCCAACCAGAAACAGTCAGGAATCAATGCACTCTGCTCCTTCTCTCACCTGGAGCAGAATATAAGTACAAATTCCAAGCTGGCACCTATGAAGCAGTATTAGGCTTTCTGGTGATCAGCAGTCTCCAGGAAATAATTTCCCTGTGCTCCTTCTGGCAACAGGAGAAAACAGACAGACAAATCTCAAGATGACTACTGAGAGGCAGAATGTGGTCTCTCCGATAATTTGTCTTGTAGGAGATGTTGCAGATTTTAAAGGTAAGATGACAAAATGGATTAATATCCTGAGGACTGCAGTGTGGACTAAGCAATTAGATATGAAGTGGGTGGTGGTAACTTAAGCTTTAGCTGTCTACGTGGAGAGCTACTAATTTTAAAAGAGCAAGATAGATTGAAAAGGGGTGGGCACTTTCTATTCTGGTTCTATGGAACAGAGTGGGATTGTCAATAAACTGAAATAGTTGAACGGGAGTGAGTTAAAAAAAATGGGAATTTTGTGCTTACTCACAACAGCCAATAAAAGGAGAGAGGGAAGATATGTGGTCATATTAACATAAGAGGCAGGCAACTAGAAAGACAGTTGTGTTTAACAACATAACAGCGCCAGTGAGGGAGAGTGGGAAAAAGTTTCTGTGTGACTCACAAGACACATGGCTGTGGTCTCTTTCCTAGTTTTAATATGCAATTAAAAGCAGAATACAAGTAAAACACAGTGTAAAGAAAACAAATCCCAGTATACAAAATAGAAGAAGGCAGTAAAGTAATACAAAATATAAGAAAGCAAAAGCAAAGTAACCTTTCCATCACAGCAAGTTGTGGCAGAGTCTGAATGAGCTTTTTGTGAGTATAACCTCCGTTCTTAGTACAGCTGTGTGGGGTTTGTCCCAGGCAGGCACTGAAGTTATATCTGAACACTTTCTTCTGAGTGGCATATTAAACAATGGTCTGTTTTGAGCATACCAGAACCATGTTGTTGTTTACCCTTCTGGATGTAAGAAAGATGCCAAGGGACTCCTGACTACTGTTTTCCTTCTTATAATCTAGTGCATGATGTTTTCAAGCTGTGTGCCATTTAAGGTCCACATTAGGATTTCCTTGTTCATAAGCTCCTCTAGCCATCTCAGTGTTATGTATATCAAGGCCTTTGTGGTAAAGCACTCTGCAAGCACTAGCTCTTCTGGTTGACTACAGCTTAGTACCACAGAGAAAACTGAGAGCAAAGTAGATGTTTATGTAAGCCAGATATTAGGGTAATATTAATGACTAGTGGCTAGGAAGTGGTCTAAGAGAAATAAAACATTCAGTAATGAAAACACATTCCCTGTTTCCTTTTGTGATCAGCAAACCACTGTAATATTTCAATTAAAATGTGCAGAATTAGCATAGATGTTTGTAAAGAAGTAATGCTTTTGAGAGAGAGAATCTTGTAATATGGTTTCTCCTGTTTTTAATTTCTCCAAGTCTTTTGGGGTTCTAATACCATGATGGGAATGGACCCCATTCCTAAGTCAAAGTTCATGAAATTAGTATTGTTTCACTCTTTGATGTTAGACAAAAGTGCTCTTTGCAGCACCTGCAATGTGCCCAGTAATGACTCCTTCAGCAATTCATACGGTGTTACAGAAATTGGTAACATATCTAAATACGATTGTAAATTCTTTTTTATAAGACAAGTTGCTCCTACTACTACTGGAACTGTCTGGGTATCTTTCTTCCACATGGCTCTCGTTTCTGCCTGCAGATCAATGTATTTTATGACTTTGTGTCTCTCTGTACGCAAGACACTGTTGTCACTGGGTGTGGTGATTTCAATGATCAATGCTACTTTTGTCTTCTTTTCCTGGACCACTATATCCGGTTTTCTAGCATCTATCTTTTGAACTGTTGGTATTGGGTGATTCCATGTGATATAAACTTCATCATTTTCTATGATTCTTTGTGTATTGCACAATCTCCAGTGTAACAGTCTTGCCACATTATTATGCCTTTCAGTGTACAGTCCCTCTGCCATTAGTGCGTCACAGCCAGCAACAAGGTGTGTGACTGTTTCTAATTCGGTTTTGCAAAACCTACATATATCTGTTTCTCCCACATGTTCAATGGACTTTGTAAACCAGCGTGTACGTAATCCACTGTCTTGGGCTGCCAATATTAACCTTTCATTTCTTGATGTGAATTCACCTCTCCTTAACCATTCCAGCGTTCGTTCTTGATCAACATGAGGCTCTTCCAGAAGTTTTTTATAATTGCAACTATATTTATGTTTTTTCCACATTTCTTGCCTTCTCATCTGGTCCTTCACCTTATATTCTTTTTTTTGTTTTTCTTGTAATATGCTGTATGGGTCAAATAATTATATCTCAAGTTAAGAAAGATGCTGTTAGACCCAAATAAAGTAGCACAGTGTTAAGAAACAAAGCTATTTTATTAATTGTGGAAGAAAGAAAAGGTTTGATGCGTTATCCAGGAGTCTAGAATTTTAATTAGTATCTTACTAAACACCATGTAGGGGTTTTAAAACATCATTTGTGCCACTGATTGACACTTTGGTTCAAACAGTGGCTGTTTGAAAAGCTGTTATACGCCTTTGTTTCCCTTTAAATATTTGCTTTCCCATTCATAAACCTTCCCTTTTTAAAATTTACACTAAATTAATTTTAATATTATGTTTAGACAGATCTAGCTCTGAACCAATTTACTTTCTGTGCAGATCTGTACTTTGGCCCTTTAACTTTTCTAACCTAGTGTTTTGCCTTGTCTGGAAAACTCTTGCATTTGGTTTATTAATATTCCATGTTTTCATCCATTATTGATGCCTGAGTACTTCACAGAGTACCACTTCCTCTGTTATAGGCCAGAGGAAGGTTATTTGTAGTTGTAAGCCTGCCTGTATATATGATCAAAGTTTTTTTTTCTTTTCTGCTTATCTCCTTTGGTGGTGTGCTCATCTTCTGTGTTTGAATTTTCAAGTAGATCATATGGAATTCCATGTTTGATCTAAATGATTTACTGAATATCAGCATAAGTGTAGAGATAATGTAGCTTTATTTATAAACAGGTTTGAGGTTTATAAATCTTGCTGCTATGACTGGTGAAATAATTATTTGTTGCAGAATTTTGCTAACTTGGTATGCTGAGCTAAAGATTTTACTTACTGTATCTTGTTTTTTTTTTTAATTTATGCTAAAATGTACTACCCAAATGTTTATATATATATATATATATATATATATATATATATATATATATATATATGGATATGTCTTTAATTTGGTAAAGTTTTTGTAATTTACTTACTTTTTTAGATATTTCAGCTTGTTTTCATTGCCAGTTTGTGACCCAATAATCTTTCAGTGGATTTGACCGACACCAAAAACAGATTCTGGTGTGTGTGTGTGTGTGTGTGTGTGTGTGTGTGTGTGTGTGTGTGTGTGTGTGTGTGTGTGTGTGTGTGTGTATATATATATATATATATATATATATATATATATATATATATATATATATTTAAAACAACTGCACCTTCCGTTTTCTCCTGTTCCCATATACATTGAATATGCCCATTTTATCTTTTTGACTCCCTGCCATGTTCTTTTTATAAGCCATTCCTAAATGCCAGGATTTTCTCAAGGTGCTGAGATGTAGGGCTATGCAGGCTGGGAATAGCATTGTTACTTTAATCAATGTCTCATGAAAAAAGCCATCCTGCTGTACTGAGTATAATGGCTAAATTGCCTAAAAGCTGCAGTCAGAGGGTGGTGGTATTCTAAACTGCAGCTAGACAGTTACTTCTCATAGTACCAGCTAAACAGTTACTTCTCACAGTACCAGCTAGACAGTTATTTCTCACAGTACCTTTTTTTTCTTGCTGCAAACAAACTTTATTGCTTTTTCCATCTCTAACTAATCAGTCTTTTAGACAGATGAAATTGCTGTAACTGCAGTACATGCGCTATCACGTAAGTGCTGATATTGCTTAACTATATCCTGTACTGCACAAAGACAGTTATGGTATGAATGCAATGAATATATGTGTATATGTGCTTTTGTTCAGTAATCTATCCTTAGTTTGTCTTTGAACCTGAGACAAACATAAATACATGTTGTTTCATAACTGTCACATGTTAGCAGTTTATCTGTTTTATGTGCTTTCACTACAGATTTGATCACTTGGTTGCCATAGAACGTGCAGGTATGGCTGCTGATGGTAATTACTATAATGCTAGAAAAATAAATATTAAGCACCTGGTTGACCCCATTGATGACCTCTTCTTAGCTGCACAAACAATTCCTGGAATTACTACTACAGGTAAGCAATAAATTCATCATTATGTTTATTAAGACGTGTTGATACTTATTTTATGTGCAGTTTGATAAACTGGATGTTTGTTTAATTGCTGAAGTAACAGGAAACATAAGTGTCCTGCCATTCTAAAATGTATTGTTTGTTAGCTCCTGTAAAGAGGGGCTCTCCAAATTTCCAGTATTCTTTCTTCTCTGGGGCTGTTTCTGGGATGTTCTTGTACGTGTCCAAAATTAACAAAGGTTCATAGATTCATAGGTTGGTACTAGCCTATCGGCCCTAGGGCCTATACAAGCCTAGCCATAACAATTCCCTGGATATTTCTTCCTACGGTGTTTACTTCCCTGGACCCCTATCTAGCAGGGCAACTGACTTGATCCCCAGGGTGAATTTCCTATCTCCCATCCAATCATCAAGGTTCCTTTTGAAGAGGGCCAAGGAGGCTCTCTGCTTGACATGTATTGGCAGTCTATTCCAGAGTATGGGGAGTCTCTGGGTCAGGAACCTATCCCTCCAGCATGTTTTGTTCATTGTGATGACAAGGTTTAGATCCCTGGAGTGTGTGGGTCTGAGGGATTGGGATTTCTTTAAGTGGAGCATGTTCAACAGCTCAGGGTTTGACATGGTCTTGTATGTTAAGCAGAGATCGCCTCTGAGTAGATGATATGCCATAGAGTGTAGCTGGAGTTTTTTTAGACGGTCAGCATAGGGTATCTGCTTTAGCCCTGTGATTCTTTTAGTGAGGTATTTCTGTGGCCTTTCCAGCTGTTGCAGATCTCTTGGTCAGTGGTCTGAAGCAGTGAATTAATAACTAGCTTCATCCTGTAGTTAAGGGTTTGAGTCCCCCAATCGCCATACTCATTTTTGTCTGAACAGGCTATTTAACTGGATAGTCGTTTTATGTCTCCTATAAAAAGCTTTTTCTATCCAACCAGCTCATTTTGCAGATGAATAAAAATAGTTGGCCTCCAAGTATAACAACAGATCATAACAGTGTATTTGTGTCATACGGCTGGATAGCTTTTCACAACAGAATTCAAACTACAACTAAAGACTAGCACAGACTGGAAGCCTTCAACACAATGCATTACTTTCTTATTTAAAAAAGCAGTAGCGGTTTGTTAGCCATGGAAAATGTTGCATTCTCCATCACGGTATTTTGTACTATGTAAACAAAAAATGAAAACCATCATGCATAAAACCAACAGAGTAGCATATTTTAGCAGCAGATAAAGTCTAGATGTCTCAATTGGGGCTGCCCATAGTCCTACCTGTTGGATAAACTATAGATGTCATTTAACCAAAAACTTACACACTCCTTGTATGAGTTACTTTTGTCTTGTCTGTGCATTCTTTAATTTATTCACTCTTGATGTCACTACTACATCATGAACTTTGTTTTACTCTCTTTCTACTCTTGATTTGCCCTTCTTTGAAAGGTGGTATCTTTTTTAGACCCTGTTGACTTTTTTAGTTGCTTAAAAGTTCTGTCATGTTGCTCTTCTCCTAGCAGTATTTAGAGATGTGCAGTTCGTTTTTCTGTAAAATAAGTGGCTTCTGACGTACACAGAATGATTGCTGTATCATCCTGTGAATGAACTTTGTCATGCATATTTTCATATAAAAAATGATGTCTCCATAACTGCATGCAGTATGCTAGATGTGGTTTATTTATTTATTCATTTACATATGTCCTGGGATTCAGTAGACTCTGTGTAAGCTTTGGTGAAGCTTACACAGTGTTTATATATTTCTGTTGCGATGTGCGGTGAGCAGCAGTGATCATTGCATGTCCATGCTGCGCACAGCATTTAAACGTAAGTAAGAGTGGTTTTGTGGCTGGCAACATTGTTGCTGTCAAGGAAACCGTATAAGCCAACACTCATAGCAATCCTGTTTAAGTCAGAGCACAGAAGGTTTGTGGTTTTGTGCAGAATGCCAAAATAATCACCAGGGCTTAACAGATAATAGTTTTCATAGCTCTTAATCTCTTAGTGCAAGAAGTCTGGACAAAGCACAAGATAACGGGGGACAAAGACCCAGAAATAGGGACCGATTTTACTTATTTGTTCTTTTAAACTTAGAAATATGCTAGAATAACAAGGAGCTTGTGTGAAGATACATTTTTCTGATGGATATGAAGTCTGAAACTCAAATGTATGTAATTATTGCGTGACATCAGTCCTGAGATCATCCCAGTGATATGGCAGAAAACCACAGGTTTTATAAGATGCACACCAAAAGATATACAAGGCAAACATCTGGAAATTCTATAAAAATCTGGAGAGTTGAGAGGTATGATAGTTATGTATATGGTCCAAATACAGTATAGGACAGTGTATACAGTGCAGAGTACTGTGAAATCCCATTCCTGGCATTCTGTACCAAAGCTGTGTAAATGATCTATAAGGGTTACACGGACCGCCATGTAAAATAAACACTCAGGGGAAGTGTGTGTATTGAATAGGGACACACAGATGAATTGTAGGAATGAACACATGGAAAGAGGACAGGTGAAAAAACCTAATGTACAGCAGATGAGGGCATGTCAATTGAAGACAATTATAACAGCAACAACAGTCGCGTATCAGTATGGTACAGTACAGACTACACAGTAAAAATGTGTATTATGTGACTGTCACATGAGGTGACATGACAATGGGGAAGAAGTCTGTGTGAGATAAGCATCCTCTCATGAATAATGAAGAGGACAGCTATCAGGGATGTGATGTACAATTGGGGTAGGGTGCATATTGTGAAGCTGTGCAAACTGATTTACCTGAATACGAGTGTAGTCTCAGCAGAGGTCTCCAGCACGTGGGACACAGGTAAAGGCTCACTGACAACATTAAAAGAAGCAAGCACAATCACGGACAATGTCAGAATGATACCACCAGTAATCCCATGTCTCTGACATAACATATGTGATTTAGAGTGGTTAGAGACGGTTCTGCACAAACACACTTGTAGAACTATTATGACATGTCTGCACTCTATGAGGGTAATCACGCACACTGTCCTGACACTATAACATCTGCTTGAGGTATTAGGAGGGACACTGCCATACCTGTATGTGACATTATGATCAATACAAGCTAGTTGACCGGTGTGTATGGCAGATATATATGGCACAATCCACACTGCCACAGATGTTACCCATGCCAACAGTGTTGTCAAACAGCTATGTATGTACTGTGTGAATCACCAGAACAGGTAGCACGCATGCATCTGGTATAAGATACTCAGTAGTTGTGTTACATGCAAGGAAGTAGTCAGCACTGTGACCACATGCTGGTGGACATTCCCTTTACCATCTACCCCAGGATACAGGTCACATACCTATTTGTCTGATTATAGGGTGTGAGGTCTACATTATACTTGGGTTGTGTGTTTGTTTTCCTTATGTAACAAATCCCCCATATTTTTGTGTCATTGCAGGTGTTGTCATGTCTGTGGCAGCAATCTTGGGTGTGGGTTGATACTGTCTGTTTATACTAATATCACAGTTGGAGTCAATGATTCCCACCATCTGTAGTCCTTCAGACAGCTGTTTGGACATAGGATGTGTATGTCATCTGTGATGTCTATCACTTAAATAATGGACATGAAAGGGTCTAGCAGACAGCCCTGATGTGCGGATCTGATCACTGGACCTGAAAGATAGGTCACTTCACACATCTCAACATATTTAGATGCCATGTATGTGATACACAGGTCTACCCACTTGGTGATATAGGTGTTTATCGCCACAGCTGACAGTGTTGAGGGAATACCTCAGTGTGGATTTATGTCAAATGCCTTGAGCTTTTCAAGTACAGAAGGATGATAGTGTTGTCATCATGCATGCCTTTGATGACCTCTTTGAGGACATCTAACAGATGTAACAGACAGGATGCAGCATTAGCAACTCACACAGGTACGTTGTACACAGCCAGGATATTACTAGTGTCAATTTAGAAAAGGTCCATGTTGACATGTTGGTCTACCTCACAGATCAGGAAAGTCAGGATGTGTTTATACATGCATACATTGGGTGCTGTTCCCCCACAACTCAGACATATGTATGTTGATGTACACCCTTCTACAAGAACATAGTCTGTGTGGAAGGTGTGTTGAAGAGTGTATTCAACCATGTCAGGAAAGTGTATTTGATGTGTCACATGATAGGTGATCTGTAATGTTGTCACAAACCATTAATTTTGTGTGATAGGCGTAGATGAAGGTAAGACAGTGCATACTGCCTATCCTAATCTGACCTAAGGTTTGAACACAATCCCCCATGCAGGTATCATAGATAAACTCTCTCAGGTGGGGATTAAACCTTTCGTCACTAGTTGAGTAATCAGTTGGCACACTGACTAAACTCATACTATGAAAGTTGGTGAATTAAACTGTACCAGTAGAGCTGTCACCATTGGCATACCCCAGGGATCTGTGATTGGCCCTTTACTGTTTGGAATCTATTTCTTGACAGTTCAGGCTAAAGTATATGGCCTTTGGTTTACTGCATTTGCTCATTCTAGCATACTGGGTGCAATCATTGAGTTCACCTATGATGATAACACACTGCAGTAGGGGCTCAGAAAGTCAAATGATTGGTGACAAAGCAACACGGTCTACAAATAAATGCAAACATGTCTTTATTTTGTTCTTCTACAAAGTGGAATTCCTTGCTAATTACAGTGTTGACAAAAGTCCCACTATGCTGAAACCCAGTAATGCACTCAGAACACACATATATAGCAATATAAACTTCAACCACAAAGTATATACACTGGTATTGAAAGCCTATGTTGTACACATCATTAGTCACACTATTGTATTAATATCTGAGGGTTATATTACAGCACTGTACTGGAAACTCATCAGAACACTATTGTAGAATAGAATGCTCTCTTCTGTATGTACCTCAACAAACACATGCAGCAGCTGTGGAGACTACAGGGGTTTCTCACCAAGAAAATGCAAGGCCTTCAAAACATGCCATGATGTATGTGGATAGAGTGAAAGCCATGCCACTGTAATCTGTATTGTATAGGATAAGGTGACTTCTGCATGGCCTCCAGGCAAGTCTCTGACCCTGCCCTGGTTGGAACAGTGTACATCCACAAATTATATATGATGACATCAGCAGTGTCTAGTGAGGAGAACATGGCAATAACTGTGTCCCACATGCTGATATAAAAGGCTTTCTCTAATGTCAAGGAAGCGCACACAGACACACACACCCCAGTTGACTGCAGTAAGAATAGAACTCCTACCAATCTAAGTACACAGACTACAGAATTCAGTAATTTACACAGGCGTCACAGCACAAGTCTGATTTTGACAAGGATGCAGGCCAACTTATAGTGGATGATGACAGCAATGGATGTAGGAGCGAAGGTGTTGGGAGGCCTGCATGAAGTGGATGTGTAGGCATGTGCAAGTATCAAAATACTCTCAATCCAATGGATTGGAGCAGTAACTGTAGGATATACACTTCTGCTCTTCTGGCTTTATAACACAGACAGTTGACTGCAGTGAAAACAGAACCCCTACTTATCTAAGTACACAGACTATAGAACTCAGTCATTTATGCAAGCACCACGGCACAAGTTTGACTTTGACAAGCTGCAGGCTAATTTATAATGGATGACATCAGCACTGGATGTAGCAGTGAAGGTATTGGGAGGCCTGCATGACATGGATGTGTAGGTATGTGCAAGTATTAAAATACTGTCAATCCATGGAACTGGAGCGGTAACTTTAGGATACACACTTTTGCTCTTTTGGCTAGACACACGCTCATGCACACAGCTGACTGCAGTGAGAACAGAACCCCTACCTATCTAAGTACACAGACTACAGAGCTCAGTAATTCATGCAAGCACCATGGTACAAGCCGACTATTACAAGGCTGCAGACCAGCTCATAGTGGATGACATCAGCACTGTGCAAGTATCAAAGTACTGTTAATTCATGGGATTGGAGTGGTAACTGTAGGATACACACACACACACACACACACACACACACACACACACACACACACACACACACACACACACACACACACACTCACTTGACTGCAGTGAGAACAGGACCCCTGCCTACCTAAGTATGCAGACTACAAAACTCAGTAATTTATGCAAGCACAATGGCACAAGTCTGATTTTTTTCAAGGCTGCAGAGCAACTTATAGTGCATGATATAAGCACTGGATGTAGGAGAAAAGATGATGGGAGGCCTGCATAGGTTCATAGCTTCATAGGTTCATAGGAGGTTACTAGGCTAATGGCCCTAGGCCCTGTACAAGCCTAGCTGTGTAAAAAAACAAGTACTCTTATTGAGCATAGTTAGATATTTGTTGTTAGCAGAGCAATTTTGTGATTAGCACTGACTGGCCTTGTCCATAGGTGTCATCCCTGGGGTGAATTTATAATCACCCATCCAGTTATCAAAGTTGCACTTGAATAGGGTCATTGAGGAACACTGCTTCACATGCAGTGGGAGCCTAATACAGAGGAATGGCAATTGCTGGGAGATATAACTGTCTATCCAGAATGTTCTGTTTATGTCACAGGCTAGGTTGAGATTTCTGGAGCAAGTTATTGTTGTCCCATTTGACTTGCAGATGTCCAGCATTTACATTAGGGCAGGGTCTTAGGCTGCTCTGTAGGCCAAGCCTAGGTTTCCTCTCAGCAGCCTGTATGATACTGAGTACAGTGACAGGGCTTTCAGTCTTTCCATGTATGTCATATTTTGGAGGCCCTGGATTTTCTTGGTCAGAAAACCTGTGTGGTCTCTTCAGTTGCTACAGGTGTCTGCTGAGGTACAAATAGAAGAGAGCATTGTACTCAATTAGTGGTCTGATAAGGGTCAAGTACAGCGGGAGCTATGACCTCCATGGTTTTGGATGCGATGCCCTTAGTTATGAGATGGGCAAAGTAGAATATGTGTCTTACCACTATAGACACATAGTGATTGAAGTTTAGTGATCCCAAGTCTGGCATCACTGAGTTTGAGCTCAGAGGGGTGCTATGTATAACATAAGTGGAAGGCTTACTTTTTTGCAAAAGGGGGCAATGAGGCATTTTCTTGCATTAAGTTTCAGTCCAAGAGTTTGGCACCAATCATTTGTCTGTGTCAGGCCTTTCTGTAATATGCTAACATAATTGGGGAACTCTATATGATTGCAACCAGTTGACAGTTCTCTGCAAACTTGGTAAGCCACAGGCCATCTACCTTCACTTGGACTTCAGAGAAACAGTTTCCCAACAGTACAGGGCCTGGCACATATCCTTGTGTACTCCACTGGTAACTGGTCTATTGGTAAGGATAGACTCCTTAACTCTGACAGTGTGTATATTGTTGGTGAGCCAGTTGGCTACCCATCTAGTTAAATATGGGTTAATCCCCAGATGGGAGTTTCTTTATGACACCTGAATGGAGGATTGTGTCAAAGAGCTTGGCTAAATTAAGATAGGTGGTATGTCCTGTTTTTCCTCATCCAGTGCTTTGAGGACATAACCAAAGAAGTACACTAGGTTTAATAAGCAAGATTTACCCTTGTCCAAACCAATATGGGTTGGGTCAAGAGTGCTGAATCTCACCTATGTCCCTGTGGATAAGGTTCATGATGAATATTTCCATAGCCGTGCTGATAAGGCTGGTTAGGTTTATGGGTCAGTAGTTCCCAGGGTTGATTGATGGATGTGTAAGCATATTCAACTGTGAAGATAGTGCTAGGTCTGCAAGTTATCAGATTGATGTACATTGCATATCACACAACATTCAATATTCATTTATTTAGTATAGTTGATATATTTCTGAAAACGTACTGGATACACCAGGGTTGCAATGCATGGGAGGGGGGTGGCAACACATGGCTGCATTATAAATATGTGACATGTTCAGTTTGTTCACAAAATGCCGCTAAGCGAAGTTGAGTGAAGGAAAGAAACATTGCAGCAATGTATTGTTTTTGACCTATGCCCTTTTACAGACTGCAGATATTTTGTTTGCTTCCTATGTGGGCCAATATTACAGGTTTGCACACTGCTAAGCTTTGTGCAGATGAGATAAGTACAGCCAAACTTGACATTCATTTTTCTTTGTTTCCCTTGTTTGTGCTGCACTGGCCAAGAAATAAAAAATAAATAAATAAATAAATAAAGGAAATGGAAGAAAAGCAATCTATGACACTACAAAATGTTAGTACACATGAAATATTTGGGATCTATATTAAATTGTCTAAATGGCATTACAGCGAATGCCATTTCGCCAACACGTAAAGAGTGAAATGCTCAAACAGAGAAAACTCAGGTCAGCAATTTTTTCATAGGGATTGGGGGGGTGAAGCCCCCCACTTTAAAATGTTTTAACTAGTGTGTTTTGTTTTGTTGGTCTACTGATTGTTTTCCCTAGGAAAAAATCAGTGACCTGGGGTTTCGCAGTTTTAGCATTTTGTTTTTTACGTGTCGGTGAAACGGCATTCACTGTAATGCCATTTCGACAATTTAATATAGACCCAAATATTTGTACAAAGTTCTGGATTTGAACTCTCACTCCACTGAACCTTCAGAATACAGTAAGGATGCTTTATCCCTCTTTGCCACACAAACACCTTTGAGCAGGGAGCTGAAATCATTCTGCATACAACCAATTGCAACTTCATCTACAGTATTATGAAAAGATATAACAGTTATTTGTCCATGTATTAATTTTGGATGTAGTGCACTTAGTGATCACACAACCATTTATGAGAATTGCTTGCAAATATGCAGCTCTGTCTTACCCTTCTTTGTTTGTTGTTCATTCTTGTCTTATCTGACCAGTAATCTCAAACATGGAATCTGTAAGCCATTCTATAACATTGTCCTTAAAATGTGTGTGAGGATATTAAATGGAAATATAATATAATATACAGTTGCCAAAAACTACTTCTAACTCTTTGTAAGTCTAACCTGACACACACACTGGATGTAGGGCAGTCTGCTTGGCTGTTGTGTTTTCATTCTCCCTACCAGTAATCAGTCAAAGTTGCAATCCATTAAAAAGAAGCATTGATGGAGTGCCTGCACTATCTTTACATCTGTTACACAGAGCCATGTATTTGGTATTCAGCAATTCTAATGAGTTCATACCTCATTTGCTTCTTCACCATGCTGCCATCCCTGAATCTACATCATAAAAAGGAACTGTGTAGCTAGGGAACCTGAAGGTGAGGAGACTTGTTTATGTGGAGAACAGAACAGAGAAAAGATGCTATTACTTTGGGACACATCTGCACAAAAGATTACTGGACTTGGGAGGGTATTCTTCCATTTATCAGCTATATACTGCATACGTTGAAATGTCATTAAGAAACATATGTTCAGTGTTTATATATGTATTTTTAATATCAACTGCTAGAATTAGAAGTGTACTGATGGCATGGGCCTGTTTGTCAGGGCATTTCACAGATATACATGATTGGCAATACCTTAAAATGGAATGTTCTGTGTAAAATCTGTATACATTCATATTATTACACAATACAATCCAGGTTCAGGACTTACCTTGTAAATTCAGCAGTTGCAACAGTTTTAGTTCAGGGCTGACTCTGTTTGATGCTAGCAGCACACAGCCATTATATGGGTAGGTAAAGGCTGTGAACGTTGCCTGGCATCAATGCTATTATATGTATGTGCATAGGAGGAAGGTTTTAGGTCCTTAGGTGGTGAATGAGTGTGCTATGCATTGTGTCTTAGCCAATGCAAGGCATATTGAGCACACCTACATCTGCCTACACCCACAGCAGTTGGTGGTTCTCCCTCTGACTCACCTGACTGTGACTCTGGTAACCTTGCCATTGATAGTGGGATGTGCGCCCCTTCCTCTTGTTGATCCTATTGAGGCTATTTTCTCAGGATGTTGTTGTATACCATGGCGCATACTGTGAATATTTCAGTACATGTAGGTGAATTGTACTGCAGGGCTCCCCCAGATGTATCTAGGCAGCCCAGACACATGCTTTATGATATTTCTTGTTTGAGCATGTGGCTCATTATGGAATTTTTCAGCAGGTGTGTGTGCATTTCTGATAAGCGTCATCAGCCATGGTTCCAGTGCATAACCTGCATCCCCCAGTAAATGACCCTGTGGAATATTCCCCCCTAGTGAACATCTGATACAGTTGGGAGGTGTGCCAGATATGTAAGTTGTGGTAACTGCCTGGGTTGCCAGCACACGCATTCAAGATAATTCCCTTGGCATTACACACAACTTGGCAGTTAATAGAGTGGAAGCCCGTTCTATTTATGTAGAGCCTTCCCTGTTCCCTGAGTACTGCCTTAATTTCTACATGTGTGCGATCTGTGGCACTCAGTACTTCATGGTAGTGTGCTACAGGGAAGAACTCCTGCATATTTCGGACCCTGTCCTCAGGAGTGCGGGCAAAATATATGTGGTTATTAGCATGCTGGAGCATAGCATTCAGGAATTGATGGAGGATCCTGGATGCTGATACCTTTGACACTCCCGGCATGTCCCCTGTTCGTCTCTGAAAGGTACCTGTAGCTAAAATTCTAAGTGATACACTTACCGTTGTCTCCACTGGGATGAGTTCCGCTTGGTATGCCCTGGCTCTGTATTGAGGAAGACAAAGGTTGCAGAGTTCCTGTAGTGTGTGTCTCTAACCACCATATAGCGCTCTACAATTTTCACCTCATGTAGATTGTGATAAGTTAAATGGGGTCTAAAAACTCTTCTTCTTCTTCTTCTTGGCCATGTCTATTAGCAGCAGCAGCATAGACTTCAGTCTGTTGCACATACACACGAATTAAAGCAACAGCAACCTCTAACATTGTTTCTGTGTAGATTCTTTTCCGTGGCCATATTCCAATAGGTTTTGGAATTCACAGGGAAAACTAGCACTGAATCTACATAGTTGCCTTATAGCTTGTTGAAAAGCTCCTCCATCTTGGATTGGGTCTATATTAGAACATCGAAGTTTCATAACTTTGAATGTTCTAATATCGACCCCTATTCAGCGAAAGCTAAAAATATCGAAGCAACAGAAAACCATTTTTTTTCTTAGGGAATAATTTGGTTGTCCATTTCTGTTGCTTCGGTATTTTCAGCGCTGTGGTGGAAAGTTGTGGGTTAGGTTAGTTAGGGTTGGGTGCGGGTTAGGTATGTGTGCGATTGTGTGGACGTGAGGGTTAGGGTGGGTTAGGTGAGTTAGGGTTAGGGCATGGGTCAGGTAAGTGTGCGATTGTGTGGACATGAGGGTTAGGGCGGGGTAGGTGAGTTAGGGTTAGGGCGCGGGTGAGGTGAGTTTGCGATAGTGACAGATCTTAGGTTTAGGGTTTGGGTTAAGGTAAGTGGATAGTTAGTGGTGTGTGTATTGTTTAGTGTAGGGTTAGGTGTAAGATTTTAGGTGTATATTTGTGGATTGCTGTTTGTTTGGTGTGCTTGTGTTGTGTGTATGTGTTTTGGAACAGTGAATTTTTCCCCTAGGAAAATATTCGCGGTTCTGTATGTTCAATGTTTTCAGCTTTCACTGAATAGAGGGTCGATATTAGAACATTCAAAGTTTTGAAACTTCGATGTTCTAATATAGACCCCTTGGATTGGTTGATTAGCATACAATTCAGCTGCTTATACTGTAATTTGCATGCCACAGTGTTTACCTTGTTTGCTCAGCTCTGTGTGGCTCACTCACTGTGTAGAGCCGCTTACTGTATCTAAAACAGTTTGCTACCATGTGGTAGACGTGGACTGTGTAGGCTTTATTGAATCTGGCCAATGATGTCCTTTTCTATGCATTCAAGTGTCACACCAACAGGTTCCCTATTACTCGATCGAAGACACTGTTCTTCGAACGTGTAATAGTCGAATGGAAAACATCGCAAACACTAAACCATAAACGTCCAAGTAGAAGAATTTTTTCCTAGGGAAAAAATTCAGATGTAAGTTCTCGTGGTTTGCCCTGTTCCTCAACGTTGAGCGATCTCGGAGTTGGTATATTTAGTTAGGAGGGGTGTGGGGGGCACAGACCCTCATGTTGTGGGGTTGTGGGAGGCGAAGCCCCCCACTTGGTTAGGATTGGGAAGTGTGTTTCGTTTCTTTACGGCTTTGCAAATTTTTTCCCTAGGAAAATATTCGTGGACGTGGCCATTCGTGGTTATGTGTTTTCGATGTTTTCAGTTTGACTGTTACGTGTTCGAAGAACAGTGTCTTCGATCACGTAATATAGACCCCACCAGCATCCTTTGTTACATTTCTTACATTTACTTCAGTTAATTATGTCTAGATCATCATGTGATATGAGTACAAGCATATCACCTTCCCTAGTTGTCATTTCTACTGCTGCTGTTTCCTCTCCAGTATACTTTGTATCTATTTATTGGAGGGGACGGGTGGGCAGTCACAGAGATATTGTCTTGCATTTTTGGGTATTGACGTTTCTAAACAATAGCAAATCATTTTCTTCCTTTTAACTCATTTACATTTATCATCACTCTTTACAGTTTTCTTTTCTTTTTTACGAAATGGCATAGTCTTCCTTCTAACCTGTTACTAGTGACACATCCAAAAAGAACTTAAAGGGGTATTTCAGATGCTGGTTCACATTTTACATGAGGTAAGTAACTTAGCAATCACTGTGAGCTAGAACTGCACTCCTTTACTAGGACCTTGTGGCACTGTGACATCATCAGTGTCACTCTGTTTAATGGCAGAACACAGTTGTGTCAAATTCTTTTTCCTCTGGCATGGCATAGCAGAATGGGCCATGGACATGTTCTCCCATCTGGATAAGGTTGCTCACTTGTGATTTCAATCAGAATCAGACATACTTTATCTTGCAGGAAATTGCTTATGTTACAACTGCACAGGTAAACATAGTCACAATGTAGACCAGACACATATGTTACCTAGTTAGATATGATAGATACTATACTCACTTATGTTACCCACAACGGCAACATCTGACATAAGTACACAGTGGACCATAGCCAATGTATTAGATTAGTTTGATATCACCTAGTTCAATGCAGGATTGACACATTTTGATCATAAAGGTAATTTCATCATTATGGCCCTTTAATGGACTGAAAGAGCCTGTTTCCTAGTGATTCAGTTGGGTCCTTGATGGTTTACAACCCAATTCAAGCAGAGTGAGCTACCTTGTATTAAGATGAGGACCTCTTCTGTCTTAGCATGTGGTTCCTTTAGTGATGTCTGTCCAACTACTGGACTTTGAAATGGAGATCAGAGAAGCTCTCAAAATAAAAATATTAGAGGTGTGTGAGAATTCATCATATTTCATCTTTGAGATAGCCCACTGTATTGTTTACTTGTTCCCACTCTCTTGTCTCCTTCTCTGTGCCAAGTGCTGTTCTAATGGTTCCTGTTGTGGACTCTTCTGTGAGCGAGTAGTAAGTTTGTAAATATATATCCTTATACCTCTGTCACTTAATATTCTTATGGTGTAGTGTGTTTTCTTGTAGGTGAAACTCAGTTTGAGCAAGGGTCACAAACCAGTGACCATAGCAGTGTACACACTCCTTAATTAAAGAGCACAGATACCACCACGAGCTAAACAAGAAGCACCTTTCTGAAAATGGTGACTTGATATTTTTGGAAGTGCCATATAGGAGGACACAAAGAAAGTGCACCTAGACTGTAGGAGACTCTTTTGTAGGTGAGCTGATATGCCATTATAAGCCTTGACATTTTTGGAAGTGGCATACGAGGGCACAGGGAAAATGTACCCAAGTGCTTCCACCTGTAGAAACCCCTTTTTGTATTTGAACTGATATGCTGGATATTCTTATTATCTGTTATTTTTTTATGTCAAGATACTGACAGGTCTCTCACTTAGTAGCAGAAAGGTTACTTATACAATTGTAGGTTTACCAGGGTGCCATTTAGTAAACATGATAGTAGAAAGGAAATATTTGGCCATTATGTTAGCATTTTGTCTTTCACTGAAATTAGTTTTGTAAAATGGGGTCTATATCACTTTATGGAATCCCTTATCAGTGAATAACTCTTCGTCAAACACCTATTAATCAAAGCTCCTATTAGCAAACATACCTTTCAGTGATTTTTTTTCCTAGAACAAACCAGTGGTAGGCCACTGTAGCAAACATGAACAAAATCATAAAACCTAACATCTCTCATATGGGGGCTATGCCCTCACACCCCCCTAGCTGAATATACCAACTCCGAGACTGCAATACAGTGGGGAAAAGGCCAAATTCCCAGTGGTGGCCAACCATTATTTTGCCCTAGGAAGACCTCCTCTGAAAAGTCCATTTGCTGAATAGGAGCTGCGATAAATAGGTATTCAAAGAGGTATTTGCTAATGTGGGATTCGACAAAGTGATATAGACTCGTAAAATAACAGGCTTGTAACATTCCATAGGGCTTTACTCTCCTTCCCTCCATTCTAGTAGGGCTTTCCCTGCTTCCCCTCATGCCGGATTCCTAGAGTAATTAAATAAGAGTAGCTTCTATAAAACCAACCCTTGTTAGTGTCATCCATAGATGGCCTCTGTTTACATTTCAGATTATACAACCGAATCATTAGTCAAATTGTGCTATACCCTTACACTACAGAAATAACTGGGCAGTTTTTGTCTGGTTGTGATCCCATTTTGGCAGTTTTTGTCTGGTTGTGATCTCATTTGAATTAAACACCAAGGCATGGAGTGATCCACAGTAACTATAAAGGGGCAATAATGACTAGGCGGAAATTAGGAACTTGTACTAGACTGCATTACCCTCTAGCCTCCACACCAATTTGTACTGTAGATCAGTGTGTGTGTATGTACCTTTAAGAAGCTATCCAAGAGCTTGCACAAGTGTATAAATACTGAGCACGTGCAAGTCTGACTGCCATTTTGTACTTAGCTGTTGAGATGTAAGCATATATGTATGTAAGGTCTGTCTGTTAACCAGTTTGTTTATATTTTATGATGCTGCTATCCACCCTGATCTGTTTCTATGTATTAAAGCATCTTAATAAAATACTTTGCCTTCTTGTCATCTATGTTAGAGAGGGACGATCGACAGTACTATGCATGTCATCCTGTCTGCCCCCCTCTCCACAACCAATGGTAGGCCACCGCAGCGAACATGAACAAAATCAAAAATCCACAGCATTCTTGGATTCTGGAACTCCAAGGAATTTTCTGAGCTTTGTTTTATTCCTCCTTGAGAATATTAAGCAGTGGTACTGCTTTTACAAGTCAGTGACCCGTGAATGAACCTGGAAGTTCAAACAGTTACAAAACTGCATCCTCCTCCATTTTTTCCTGACAGTGAGCTATGATCTGTTTGTCTGCCTTGCTGAGCTGACCGTGGCTGCTGTTAATTTATAAGAGATGCTTACCTGTGGCTTGTCATTAATGTACTGTCAGGTGTTAATGGCTCTGTTACCTGTGAGAGAAATAGTTTATAGTTCCAGGCAATTCAGGCTCATCATTTGGAGACTGCTGAAGAGATCTATGCTTCTTCTTCTTCTTTCGGCTTTTCCCAGTTAGGGGTCGCCACAGCAGATCACCTCTCTGCTCATGATTGGCAGTAGAGTTTTACGTTGTCGAGTTGCCAGCCCGGCGCCTAACCTTCCACGGAAGGCACACACATGCACAGCTCCCTGCCTGCATTTGTTGAAGCATACATGTTCTTTTGCCAATATCTTTGTAATACTACAGAAATCCTGTTTTCTTTTTATGCTTCTACCCCTGGTGTTGTCTTTAATAAATCTGTTGCCATGTTAATTCAGAAACATATTTACTTGTTTTTTATGCCTGGCAAGTTATTTTTTACATCACCTTTATATCTAAAACAATTTTTAATTATACATCTATATCTACATATTAAATCAGTTTTTTATCTTTATCTGAAGTTAAAGCTATTCATTTAAGGCATTTTTACAGTCTGCATGTTTTTTTCAGTTTCTGTGATAGGCCTGGGCACACCTATCAACCTCTTAGCACAAAAAATCTGATCAACGCCAAAAATAATGGGGGACAAAGCCCCTTAAAGTAAGGTCATATTTTAAATGTTTCTCTTAAAAGTTTAGAAAATTGCTAGAATAAAAGATCTTATGTTACCATGCATTTTCTGAAGGATATGAAGTCTGAAACTCAAATGCCTGTGATATTGAATTCAGTCCGCACAGATTTTTCACAAAAATCCAGAAAACTACAAAATTTATGAGGAATAGACCAAAAATATGAGCTAAAAGTGTGGGCATTCTGCCAAAATCTGGATAGTTGAGAGGTGTGAGCCGAGATGTTTTTCTGAGTTTGCTGTAGCCAATCAAACCAGCCTCCCCATCCCACCAGTACTTCACAGCAAACGAGCAGTCCACAATCTCAGTGTTGAGACTGCTGCAAGCTGATAACAAAAGCATTTGGACTACATTTTTGCATTCAGAGAAGTATGAAGTATATTTTATTTTATTTTTTTATTTATTTTATTTTTATTTTACATTTGTTGACCGGGCTAGTCTAGCTGGATATGTGTCCATTTTCAGTAGAGGCCCGGAGAGAAAAGCTCCAAGGTAGTGAAAAACCTAAAAATCATTTTAACATAGGACTAGAAGAAGAATAAAACATATTAAGATATACATTGCAAATTACAAAATAAAACCTTGGAAGGATAAAAAGTAATAAGATAACTATGTAGATGCATACATTATGTACTATGCAAAGGATAAAAAGTAACAAGGTAACTATGTAGATGCATACATTATGTACTATGCTTCTAGCAGGTTATAATGTAAAATCAGAGAGGACAAAGCAAAGAGCTTTAGTGCTAGAATATTATAACAAAACAGTGTGAAATGCAGGTAATTATACAATAAAGAAGGACAAGTGATGAAAGAGTAATTATGTAAAATATGCAACTAGAGTATAGAAGAAAGAACATCTTCTGTAAAGAGAATTTAGAGAGACAGAGGATAGTATGGCTAGAGAGAGAAACTTTGTGTAATAGTAAAGAACTTTGTTTACTAGAAAAGAAAATGTATTTGTTCTTGAGTAGTGTAAAAGGTGGCATTTATAAGTTAAGAATATAAAATATTACATATGTAGTCATTAATGGAAGAAACCTAGGTAAATCTGTTGGCTAGATGCCTAGTCTGGTTTAGAACAGGGGCACAGCCAGTGTGTTGTTAGGTAAAGTTTCAGTTTGTTTTTAAAAAGTGAGGGAGAGGGGAGAGAGGAAAGATCACTGGGGAGAAGATTCCAAGTTTTTCCAATAGCATTAGAAAAGAGAGATTCTCCAGCCTTGTTATTGGGTTTAGAGGTATGTACAAGGTTTTTGTGAGAGGAACGTAGGGATTTCAGATTTATATATGGTGTGATGAGGGTGGATAGAATAGGAGTAGAGGACGGTTTATAAAGGGTTTTATGGGCAATGGTTAGTTGGTGGAGTTTTATCACGTTTTGTAGTTCCAGCCATCCAAGCTGTTTTATATTTATGCAATGGTGGGTTCTGTAGGGGTTACCTGTAGCAAACCTAGCAATATTGTTATAGGAAGTTTCCAGTTTGCTAAGGTTCTTTTTTGAAAGGTTAGTAAAAATTGGTGACGCATAGAAGAGAGTAGAGATTAGATAAGTGTGCACTATAGTTGTTCTAGCAGTGGGGGAGAGGAAAGGTCTAATTCTATATAGGGAGCCTAGTTTTTTGTTGACAGTTTTTATTGTATTATTGATATGGGTGTCAAAATTCAGGTTGTTATCTATGATAATGCCCAGAAGTTTGGTGGTTGGGTCTGGTGATATAATGGTACCATTGGTGGATGGAATTGAGAAATCCAATGGAGAGGAATTATGAGTTGGTGTAAAGAGGAGGAGTTTAGTTTTATTAGGGTTCAAAAGAAGGCAACACTGTGTAAACCATTGTTCAGCTATGTTAAATGTGTTCTGGGTAAGAGAGAGAAGTTCAGATTTGGATTTGGCTGAACATAAAAGTGTGGAGTTGTCAGCATATTGTATGCAGGTGGCTTGGGGGATGGCTAGATGAAGGTCATTAATGAAAAGTGAAAAGAGGAGAGGCCCTAGTATGGACCCCTGAGGGACACCTATGGTAACTGGTTGAAGGGTAGAAAGTATCTTATCCCAGATTACTGCTTGTTGTCTTTTATCGAGGTAGGACTGGAACCATTTTATGGAAGGTGTATCTAAAAAGAGGGATTTGAGTATGTTGATGAGAATCTGGTGATTGACCATGTCAAAAGCTTTAGACATGTCAATGAAGAGTGCAGAGGAAAGGTAATTAAGGTTGCAGTTTTTATTTATATAATCTGTAAAGGACAGGAGGGCAGTGGTAGTGCTATGTGAGGGTCTAAAACCATGTTGACAGCTGGAAAGTAAGTATATTTCTAATTGCACTTATCTTACTATTTAAATCTTTTTTGTGTGTTTTTTGCTATTTATCTGAAGTTAAAGCTATTGATTTAAGGCATTTTTATAGTCTACATTGCTTTTTGGTTTCTTTGCTGGGCCTAGATTGCTTTCCCCCACCTTCTCTGTCGCTGTTTTGGTTTTATATTTGGATGCTTTTGAGCTGACTATGCCTACTGTATACCTGGCCCTGGAAGCTCTTCTCCCTCTTATCTTCTGTATACTGTATACCTGGCCCTGGAAGCTCTTCTCCCTCTTATCTTCTGTATACTGTATACGTGGCCCTGGAAGCTCTTCTCCCTCTTATCTTCTGTATACTGTATACCTGGCCCTGGAAGCTCTTCTCCCTCTTATCTTCTGTATACTGTATACCTGGCCCTGGAAGCTCTTCTCCCTCTTATCTTCTGTATACTGTATACCTCCTCTTATCTTCTGTATACTGTATACCTGGCCCTGGAAGCTCTTCTCCCTCTTATCTTCTGTATACTGTATACCTGGCCCTGGAAGCTCTTCTCCCTCTTATCTTCTGTATACTGTATACCTGGCCCTGGAAGCTCTTCTCCCTCTTATCTTCTGTATACTGTATACCTGGCCCTGGAAGCTCTTCTCCCTCTTATCTTCTGTATACTGTATACCTGGCCCTGGAAGCTCTTCTCCCTCTTATCTTCTGTATACTGTATACCTGGCCCTGGAAGCTCTTCTCCCTCTTATCTTCTGTATACTGTATACCTGGCCCTGGAAGCTCTTCTCCCTCTTATCTTCTGTATACTGTATACCTGGCCCTGGAAGCTCTTCTCCCTCTTATCTTCTGTATACTGTATACCTGGCCCTGGAAGCTCTTCTCCCTCTTATCTTCTGTATACTGTATACCTGGCCCTGAAGCTCTTCTCCCTCTTATCTTCTGTATACTGTATACCTGGCCCTGGAAGCTCTTCTCCCTCTTATCTTCTGTATACTGTATACCTGGCCCTGGAAGCTCTTCTCCCTCTTATCTTCTGTATACTGTATACCTGGCCCTGGAAGCTCTTCTCCCTCTTATCTTCTGTATACTGTATACCTGGCCCTGGAAGCTCTTCTCCCTCTTATCTTCTGTATACTGTATACCTGGCCCTGGAAGCTCTTCTCCCTCTTATCTTCTGTATACTGTATACCTGGCCCTGGAAGCTCTTCTCCCTCTTATCTTCTGTATACTGTATACCTGGTCTGAAGCTCTTCTCCCTCTTATCTTCTGTATACTGTATACCTGGCCCTGGAAGCTCTTCTCCCTCTTATCTTCTGTATACTGTATACCTGGCCCTGGAAGCTCTTCTCCCTCTTATCTTCTGTATACTGTATACCTGGCCCTGGAAGCTCTTCTCCCTCTTATCTTCTGTATACTGTATACCTGGCCCTGGAAGCTCTTCTCCCTCTTATCTTCTGTATACTGTATACCTGGCCCTGGAAGCTCTTCTCCCTCTTATCTTCTGTATACTGTATACCTGGCCCTGGAAACTCTTCTCCCTCTTATCTTCTGTATACTGTATACCTGGCCCTGGAAGCTCTTCTCCCTCTTATCTTCTGTATACTGCTCTTCTCCCTCTTATCTTCTGTATACTGTATACGTGGCCCTGGAAGCTCTTCACAGTTTTATACCCTCTGCTCATCTTACTGGTTACTGACAAAACAAAAAGTGAAGTCCCTCCCCTTAGACTAATAATGTGCTTTGAAATTGCCTTGAGGTGTGTGTTCCTCATTACTGACTTGTCTGTCCTTGAATTGCCTTGCAGTTACTTGTAGCTACTTGTTAGATTTGTAATGTTAGGTAGTCCAGTCTCACCTTCATTTTTATATATGGGTTCGGAGCTGATCCTCGGCTCTAACTCAGCCAATTTTCAAGCTCGAAGACTTCTGGTTGACTCGTGGCTAAGCAGGTATCCCATGGTGCACCAGTGCAATCCTCAGATCTCGTTTGCCATGTCGACGAGATTGGATGTGCTTCTCTTGGCTCTGGCTAAGTTTTTGCATTTTTCATTATCTAGTGTTTTTTTGCATATTTACTGAATATATACATATGTAGGGCTTTATCTTTATTGTCTTGTGGTCTTGTGTGACCGTATTAGTAGTATCCTGTGTACCAGTAGTTAGGCGCAGTTGCGCTTTGCCTAAATCGTTAGTTTTGGCGGTTTCGCCTTTTCCTGTTATTTACTGGAAAGTATACAGATAGGGTTTACCTTAATTGCCTTGTGGTCTTGTATGACCAGTATTAGTAGTCTCCTGTGTATCAGTAGTTAGGTGCAGTTGCGATTATTGTCTAGATAGTTAGTTTGACGATTTTGCCGTTCTTAATCAATAGGGGCTCCTATTGATTATTTTCCTGTCAAGCGATTATTGTTGACTGGTGGTCTTTAGCAGGGACCCGCTAAAGTCTTAATTACTGTACAGTTGCGAATTTTACTCCTACCCTTTGAGCGTGTGTGTGTGTGTGTGTGTGTGTGTGTGTGTGTGTGTGTGTGTGTGTGTGTGTGTGTGTGTGTGTGTGTGTGTGTGTGTGTGTGTGTTGTTGTATTCTTGGTCTGTTTGATGAATTAGAAGATCCGGTTCTTCACAGGGCTAGGCCTGTTTAACTTAGAGGACCTAGTCCTCGTCTTGCTTCTCCACCGTATTTTTATTTGAAAATTTTTCCTGTGTGACTGAATCTGTCTGTTGTTTAGTGAAAGACTTACTTTTTTTCTTACACCAGGCTAGGCCCGTTTACCTTAGGGGACCTAGTCCTCGTGTAGTTCTTCTGCAGGGCTAGGCCCATTTTAGTTAGAGGACCTAGTCCTCAGTCATTCTCTTTCTCCTCTGGTTGCTTGTGTGTTGCAGTGTCTAAGGATAGCAAGGAGCACAAACCTCTGGGTTTAAAAAATGTATGAAGTGCTTCCAGAAAATGTCTTTGATGGATGGCCACAGTAGCTGTGTCTACTGTTTGGGAGCCATCCATTTGCAAGAATCATGTTTGTTCTTTCATGCTTTCTCTCCTAGGGTGATGCAGGAGAGAAAGAACAAACTGATAGTCAGGGGTCTCTTGAAGCCAACCTTCGAGGAAGCTTTGTCTGGTTCTTCGGTTTCTTCGTCTAAGTCTTCGAAGTCAAGATCTGACTCAAAATCAAAAGGTTCAAAAAGGCCTTCTCCAGCACCGGCTGGTGTTTCAGAGCTGCCTGCCATATTAACAAAATCTGCCTCCTCGATTCTCAGTCTTTGGAGCCGAAGGAAAGCACTGTGGTTTCAGAGTCACACACAGGTGCTTCGGTGCTGACTGCTGAACCCTTGCAAATAGTTGACTCTGCTTCCCGGAGCCGGTCTTTAGAGTCCCTACCGGTTTCCTTGATGGTCAAATCTCCAGTGCCTGCTAGTTCAAGATCTCCAACCTTATCTTCTAGATCTTCCAAGAGTCTTTCAGAAGAAGATGTGGAGAGGGTAGTACTGAGACTCCTGAAGTCGTCTGCCCTGCCTAAATTTTTTTGGCTCCGACCCAGTTGGCTCGGGAGCCACTCGAACCAGTCTTGTCCTCATCCGTGATTCCTCCTCCAAGCCATGTTGGTTTTTTGGAGCCGGAGTGCTTGTTACCAATGGAGGAACCCTCAGTTCTGGCTCCCCTTGCTGTTGCATTGGAGCCGAGTTCGGCTCCGACATGCTCAGCTCCATCTGTTGTGTCCAGGGACCGAAGCTCTTCTGTTGGTGCCGAGGGGGAGGGTTTGAATCGATCTTTGTCGGTTCCGAGCCTTCCCCTCGGTGCTTCCGCCAGGGTGAGCTCGGACTCTGCATCTGTCTCGGAGCCGATGGCTTGGGCTTCGGCACCTTCCTTTGTCTCTTCAGAGCGGGGATGGTCTTCGGAGGTGGAGAGGTCTGCTTTTGAGGTGATGAGGAGTGTGCTGTCACAATCTACAGCCCCTGTCAGTGGTACAAGCACTCTTCCCCCCAGGGCTCCCACTTTGGTCTCAGTACCTACTCTCTCCGGAGATAGCAGAGACAGCAGAGACCCACAGCCTCAGGAGCCACCGGCTGGTGGCCCCCACTCTTCCGGGGCCTCCCCAGAATGTCCTTTCGAGGAGCCCCCTCGGAAGAGAGTATGCAAGAGGAAGCATATTGACTCCCAGGATGAGTCTCTGACATCGGACACTGACCTCGATGAATCAGGGGTCCCCTGAGTCATCCTCTGATGATGTTTCCTTTGTGGACATTCTAGAGATCCTTAAACACAGGTGTGACTGGCCCACTGTCAACCCTTCTGATGAGGAGTCGGTGTACCTGAAGGCTTTCGGGTCTCAACCCTCTGCCTCTTGGGTGTCTCCACCTTTGAACGAGCTAATGGATCTGGTTAGTTGGAAGGTGTGGGATATTCCCGATGCCATGGAGCCAGTCCCTAGAAGACCAAATAAGTTCCTGTCTGCCCCTCCTGGAAAAGAATTCTTGTCTAAGGGCATTCCCGTAGATGCCGTGGTGGTGGCGGCAGCCAGAAAGAAGGAGTTGGCGGAGACTTCTTCCTCTGTTCATCCGCCAAACAAAGAGTCTCGACAGATGAACAGATTTGGGAAGCGTGTATTTAGTTCAGCGGCTTTTACACTTCGATCCCTGAACTATCTTACCCATTTCATGAGATTGCAGAGGGATCTTCTCAAGAATTTAGGAGATTCCATACAGGGTGCTTGCCCTGAGGGAGTCCCAGATAGGATCTCAACTCAGTTGTCCACCCTAAATTCGGTAGTTAACTCTTCCATGCAGCTTATCTCTCATGTGGTTGATGGAGCGAGCAGAGCAGCGGGTTCAGGAGTTGCCCTTAGGCTCCCCTCCTGGATGCGCTTGTGTAATTTTGCAGAGCCTTTTAAGTCCACCTTCACCAATGCCCCATTTGCTGGTTTCTCATTGTTTGGTTCCAAGGTGAAAGAAACACTCACTCGGTGTGAACAGGAAGGAAATACTCTCTCTGCCATGGGAGTCCGTTTTACCGTCCCCTCTCGACCATACCCCAATGGTCAAAGGGGAGGTAAGATGTGGTTCAAAAAGTCCCAGAGGGCCTTTCCAAACACACAGAGTGAATCTTTCTTCAGGGGCAGAGGAGGAGGAAATGGTAGACGTCACCCTAGAGGCAGGGGCGGTCCGCAATACCAGTAAGGCCATGGTTCCTTTCGAGGGTGGCCTTATCAGTGCTCCTGATGTGGGGCCCGACTGCGTTTCTCTGGGGCCAGTCAGGGGTCTCATCTCTTTGTATTCAGAAGCCTGGCTAAATATAACCCAAGACAAGTGGGTACAAAGAGCTGTTACCAGAGGCTATATCATACCCTTTTCCCTTCCACCGTTTGTTCCCAAGAAGATCCCAGATGTTCCACCCAATCACAGGGATCAGGCAACTGTGGAGATCAACAAGTTGCTCTCAAAAAGAGTCATCCAGCCCGTCCCAGCAGACCATTCAGGATCCTGAACTTACTCCAGGTTCTTTTTAGTCCCAAAACGAACCAGAGACTGGAGGCCAATATTGGACCTCAGCAGATTAAACAAATCCGTGAAAAAGGACAAGTTTCGGATGGTAACACTGCAGTCGATACTCCTGTTGTTAGGGAAAGACTTTTGGATGTGTTCTCTAGATCTCCAAGATGCCTACTACCACATAAAAATGGACAAGGCGTCAAGGAGGTATCTGTGCTTCTGGCTGGGAACCAGCCATTATCAGTTTTGTGCTCTGCCCTTTGGTCTCACCACAGCCCCCAGGGTGTTCACCAAATGCATGGCAGTAGTGACAGCTCACATGGGACGTCCGGGATCCCAGTAGTTTCTGTATTTGGACGACTGGCTCCTGACCGCCCCCACCAGGCATCTACTTCTCCAAAACAGGGACACCACCATCCAGCTTTGTGCTCAACTAGGGATCTCCATAAATTGGGAAAAATCTGCATTACTGCCCTCGCAATCTGTGATTTTTATAGGCGCAGAGGTAGACACAGTGGATATGACAGTTCGTCTTCCTGCCCAAAGAGCACAAAACCTCATCTCACAAGTTCAGGGACTTCTTCCACTTTGGAAGGTCAAAGCAAAGTGGATTTTTCAAATTCTTGGGACGATGGCCTCAACCATTCTGTTAATACCTTTAGCCAGGTTGCACATGAGAATCCTTCAATGGCTCCTGTTCTCCCAGTGGTCGTTCTAATATCTACCGCTGAATCACCCTATTCTGCTGATGGAATCATGCAAAAAGGACCTTCATTGGTGGATAGCCACCAACAACTTGTTCACGGGAGCTCTCTTTGTGCCTGCCTAACCTGTTGCCACTGTGATCAAGGATGCCTCCCAGGTCGGGGGGGCATTATCTTTGCAGGACTGTCCACCGCACATGGCAAGAACATGAGGCTCATCTGCATATCAGCGTTCTGGAGATGAGAGCGGTGCTTCTGGCATTGCAAGCACTTCAGGACCTTCTTCCTCCAGGGACGATTGCAATACAATCGGACAACATGTCGGTTGTGTGGTATATCAACAAGCTGGGTGGTACCAGATCTTACTCACTCTATCAAGAGGCCATGCGAGTTTGGGAATGGGCGATTTCTTCCCAGCGCTTTCTGGTGGCAACGCACATTCTGGGGGCAACCACCATGATAGCCGACAAGCTGGGCCGGGCAATCTTGCTGCCCCATGAATGGTCTCTGAAACGGGAAATAGTGGAATAGATTTTCCGAAAATGGGAACAACCTTGCTGCGACCTTTTTGCCAGTCCAGTCAATGCCCAGTGCAGCAGTTATTTTTCCCTAATTCCCCCTCCGGGGAAGCACCCAGAGACGCTCTTGTCCACGATTGGCCCACTGGACTTCTCTATGCCTTTCCTCTATTCCGTGTTATCCCCAAAGTGATACAGAAAGCCAACCAACTGGGAAGCATGTTAATCCTCATTGCTCCTTACTGGCCTCATCAGGTCTGGTTTCCCTTCCTCGAGCATCTTCTCCTGGACGATCCTTGGATCCTGGACCCAGTTCCAGATCTATTGACCCACATGTCGGGTTCGCTACACCCCTCTCTCCACACCCTCAAATTGACAGTTTGGCTGCTCCAGTTCCATCTCTAGTCAGGCTTCATGATGTTTCATCATCAGTGTCCCATATTCTTTTATCCTCGCATAAACCATCAACCAGAAGGCTGTATGACAGTAAATGGAAAAGGTTCTCTATTTGGGCACAAAAAATGAAAGTGGATCCTTACACCGCTCCCGTTCCCATAATTCTGGAATTCCTTTCAGAGCTTTTTCAGCAGGGATCTGCCACAGCCACCATCAAAGTACAATTGGTGGCTATCTCACATTTTTATTTGGGATCTCCAAATGTTAACCTTATGTCTCATAAGTTATGTAAAACTTTCTTGAGAGGAGCAACTTTACTGAGACCACATTTACAGGAACCTGTGGCTTCTTGGGACTTAAATTTTGTGTTGTCCAAACTAACATCCCCTCCCTTTGAACCGTCTCATTCAGCTTCCTTAAAGTACTTGTCTTGGAAGACTGAGTTCTTGGTAGCTATTACATCAGCCAGACATGTTTCTGAGCTACATGCCCTGTCTATTAAGCCACCTTATTTAGTTTTTCATAAAGACAGGGTTTCTTTACGTACCAACCCTTCATTTGTTCCCAAAGTTTGTTGTTCTGCCACATTGAACCAGTCCATTGAGCTTCCAGTCTTCTTTCCCAATAATAGCAATTCAGCTGAATATCATTTCCACCAGTTGGATGTTCACAGACAGCTACGTTTTTATTTGCAACGGACCAAAGAATTTCAGAAGTCAGACCAGTTGTTCGTTTCTTTTTCTGATTCAAGATTGAGTTTACCAGTTTCTAAGGTGACATTGTCTAACTGGATTTCGAGTTGCATAGCTTTCATCTACAGTTTGGAGGGCAGACCTTTACCCCACAGGATCAAGGCTCACTCTACCAGGTCTCTGTCTACCTCTGCAGCCTTTCAAGCCAGGGTACCAGTTGATCATATCTGCGCAGCAGCTACGTGGGCTACCCCTCACACCTTCATTACTCATTATAAGTTGGATTTGACTTCTAGGGGTAGAACATCCTTTGGCTCCACGGTGCTCAGGAGTATCTTCCAATGAGCCACCCAAGAATACGGCACTAGGGACGTTGTCCCATATGTAAAAATGAAGGTGAGACTGGACTACCTAATATAAAGAAGTTATGTACTCCCCATAACGTTCCATGTTGGTAGTCCATCTCACCCTTCATTTTTACCAACCCTCCCTCCTGCCCCCATCCTAGAAGATCTGGAGGTAATACTGTAAATTTCTTGGTTGGTGACCCTTTAGTATTGGTTTGTTGGTTAGGGGTTTCTTTCTATTTCTTTCTATTTCTAGTGAGCAGCAAACAAGATCTGTGGATTGCACTGGTGCACCATGGGATACCTGCTTAGCCACGAGCCAACTAGAAGTCTTCGAGTTTGAAAATCGGCCAAGTATCGGCTCTGAACCCATATGTAAAAATGAAGGGTGAGATGGACTACCAACATGGAACGTTATGGTGAGTGCATAACTTTTTTTTTTCGCTAACTGAAGTGTGCTTTTACAGTAAGGATAATGGGACTGCATTTCTAGTGTGAGTAGAAAGGTAACCTGGTCTGTCCACATTGGGAAGCACACAGGGAGGCTTAAAAAGCAAATTACTTGTAGCTAGTTATTTGATTTGTTTCCAGCACCTTTTCACTTTTGGCTAACTAAAGTGTATTTTTACATTAAGAAGGCTCAAACTGCAGTTCTAGTGGGAGTCGAAAGGTAGCCTGGTCTATTCCAACTGGGAAAAACACAAGGGAGCTTAAAGTGACATTACTTGTTGTAACTAGTTGGTACTGTGATGCCTGTGCACTGGCCCAGTAATCAAGGAGCCTCAATCCTCACCACTAACACCAGTGATGGGTGCACACATTGGGAAGGATAACAAGTACACACACAGTAAAGTACCATTTCCTTTAAGAACACACAGAGATCACAGTCAGTCTGGGGCTGGTTTCTCCTTTTTTCTCCAGATCCCCAATAAGACTCCCCACTGGCACAGTTATAGGGTACAGATCTCAGCCGAGTAGTCAAGCCAAAACCTCTAGTGCCCTCTCTGTCCAACCAGTGCTTCGTGTCCCTGCCCAAGTAGCTGACACACACACTTTGAGATTTGGTTTATATACACACACAGACACTCCTGGGGAAGGCTGGCACAGGTTCTCCACCTATGCCCTCTCCTGCCATGCTATAAGGTAGTAATCACTGCCACCAACTACTCTTATCAGCTACTAAAAGGCCCTTACCAAAGGGTGTCCAATTATACTGTACAATATATCCAAATAGTAAGTAGATGAACAGCAAGACTTATTGGAGTGGCTTTGTACAGTATTACCAAATACATGCAAGTACTCTAGAGCTTAAATTATCTCTACACAAAACAGCCACAGTTGAAAGGTTTAAAAATATTTAATAATAAAGAATGAAAACACAAGACACATCTTCTCAATTCAACACAGTGCTAGTCAAGAGTTCAGAAATCACAGGAAAATTCTTAAAATAATATTGTAAATTAGTCTGACATAAATATAGAAAACAGCTAGACTAAATCTGACTAAATTCCTATCTACCTCTAAGAGCAATCACAGTTCTAAATAAACTTACATATAGAGCAAAGGCAGAGTACTGGTGAGTGGTCAGTTCTGAACACAAATGCAAAAATGCTCTGAATCTGAAGTAGTTAACTTCATTTGTGCATCAACCTATGGGTCTTCGAATCCATATCGGATCCGAGCCGGCAGTTTCCAACAGCATAGATCTGAGCTCCAAGCTCCTCCCCCTACCCATAATCCCCTGCCAACCCTACCTGACCCCAGATCTAGTTTGCCGCGGTTTCATCCAGCAGCTCGATCACTGAGTTCCAGGCTTTAGTGTTTTTTGTGAGAACATTTTACTGTTTTTTTCTCCTTTTTTCTGTAATTTTTAGTGTGCGTGTGTTGTGTACAGGTCCCTCATTAGTTTTTAACCAGTCTGTTAATCTTCTTGATAGTTTTCCTTCCCCACCCTCGTTAGTGCGTTAGGGAGTGTGCTGGGGCCTAGAGTGTGTGTTTTCTTTCAGTATGTCGGAGGCCCCAAAAGCTGTTTTCTCCAAGTGTACCGAGTGTGGCCATAAGCTATCCCCGGCGGATGGCCACACTCGGTGCGTGTTGTGCCTTGGGGTTGGACACCTATCTTCAGGTTGCTCCATATGTGTGGCGTTCAACCCCAGGGCACTTAAGGACCAGAGGATTAAGCTGGTTCTGGCGGGACTGCTGCCCCAGGACTCAGCATCGGCCTCCGGTCCCACGGTGGCTCTTGCTGCGGCTACTGCCACTCCTGCCTCCCTTCTCCTGGCCGGGACTCAACCTCCCGCTTCGGGCCAGGAGGATAGGGAGTCCAGGAAAGAGAAGCGGTAGGAGAAGCACCACAAGCGGCGGACCAAGGCCTCTTCATCGGCCCTGCCGGCTAAGCGGTCTTCTCCCTCCAGGACTTCCGAGCCTTCCCCCCCTCGGCTCCGGTCTCCTTCTTTTTCACCGGGAACAGAGGAGGCGGAGGCCCGGCCCCCATCGAGGTCATCGAGGTGGCACTCCCGTCCCGCCTAGGTGGCCTCATCCAGATCCACCCGAAGCCTGATGGATGCAGACTTGGACCGGATGATGAGAAGATTCCTCCAGGCCCAGGTGCAGATGGGAGTGCTCCTGCCTCCCCCCCCCCTCCGGGGGGGGAGCTCGACCCTGTTTTTTGCCCCGATTGCTCCTTCTCCGACCCGCTTCCCAGGTTCGGAGTTTTCGGAGCCGGGTAGCGTCGGCGCTGGGGAGGTGTCGGCGCCGACAGTATCGGGTACCCTTTTCTTCAGATCCGAACTCTCGGAGCCGAGAGCTGAGCTTCGGATCTGAGGGTTTCAGTCTGCCTTCGGCTCTGCCCAGGTCAGAGCATACTGGACCTTCGGATCCGACTGCGTCGGCTCCGGCCCCGATCCGCCCGTCGGATCCGAGGGAGGGTCTGCTCTCAGA
Source organism: Protopterus annectens (assembly GCF_019279795.1). Classification (NCBI taxonomy): domain Eukaryota; kingdom Metazoa; phylum Chordata; order Ceratodontiformes; family Protopteridae; genus Protopterus; species Protopterus annectens. Next base: position 1,095,031,483 of record NC_056737.1, read on the forward strand.
TCCGAGAGAGAGCGTCTCTCCTTCGGCATTCAACGTAGTGGAGAGGGTCCTGTCGAGGGATTCCAGACCCCTGGCCTTGGCTATGGCTCCACCCTGCACTCCATCTCAGATGGGTCCGACTTCCATCAGCCAGTCCCAGGGACAGCCTGCTCCGATGTCCCAGGTCGTTCCGTTGGAACATGATGTTGCTGGTGAGGTCTCCTCGGACAGCCCCCCTGAGGAGATTCCTCACAAGCGCAAGTGCAAGAGGAGGCACTTGGACTCCTCTGAGTCCTTGACAGAGGACACAGATTTGGAGGAAGGGGAAGGTTCCCCAAGATCACCCCCCGAGTACATCTCATTTGGAGACATCATGGAGATGCTCAGGATTGGGGGGGGGGGGTCTGCCCCAAAGCCTACCTCGGACGAATCTCTGTTCCTGGAGGCGTTTGATGCAGGCCCGTCTACCTCTTGGGTGTCCCCTCCAGCTGACCCCCTGGTAGATCTGATCAGTACCAGGGCGTGGAAGGAGCTGGACACTGTGGAGCCAGTCCCAAAAAGACCTGATAAAATACTCAGTCCACCCTTCGACAGATCACACTGGAGTAAGGGAACCCCTGTAAATGCCATGTTGGTGGCGGCATCCACTAAAAGGGAATTAGCCTGGGAGATTCCCTCGGTCCATCCTCCAGACAAGGAGTCTCGGTCGATGGATCGCTTAGGGTTTTTTTGCTATTTGTGGGATGAAAAATGGAATTATAGACTCGTGAATTTTCAAAATTCCGGGCCCCATCCATTCGGTAGGCCAAAAATTTTCCTTCCAAGGATTTAGGTCTTTTAAACCCAAGTTGTTTCAATCATTTTTTGCCCCCCCCTTTGGGTTTAACCCCCCCCCCCCCCCCCCCCCCCCCAAAAAAAAAAAAAAAAAAAAAAAAAAAAAAAAAAAAAAAAAAAAAAAATTTCCCGAAAAAAATTAAAAAAACCCTTACACCCCCACACCCCCCGGTTTTTTGGGGGTTCCCTTTGGTTTTTTGGGTTTGGATTTTTTCCCAAAAATTTTGGGGCCAAAAAAATTTTGTTTTTGGGTTTTTTTTTTTTTTGATCCTTCCAAAAAAAATTTGAAAAAAATTTAAACCCACC